>NW_017972672.1:0-11682 GCF_001876935.1 Asparagus officinalis
CTAAAATACTATCAGGCAGTGATGAGTATTGTAGCAATTGAAGACACTTCATCTCGAGGCAGTTAGACCGTGGAAGACGGCGTTTCTTACACGGAGATCTAGATAAGAGGAGATATATCGATGCACCAGCCAGAAAGTTTCTCTAGAAGAACGAAGAAGAAGCCGTGGTGTGGCAGACTGCAAGAAGAGCTTGTATGGTTGAAAGCAAGCCCAAGGCACGTGGTCAAGAATTTGACGGCTTTATGCACGAAGGAAGGTTTGCGCAGAAAAGTGCAACGCCGGATTGCATGTTGCTAACTTCAAAATTATCAGTCCAGTATATATCTTACTGCTGTATGATTTGATGATATGTTGGTGTTGCAGGGAGCAGATATGGAGGATATCAAAGAGTTTGAGGCAGCAGAGCTGTCAACGGAGTTTGACATGAAGGACATTGGTCCAGCTAAGAAGAATGCCTTGGAATGCAAATCACGAGAGATAGAAGAGAGGTGCTGCGCTTGCAGTTAAATGCCTCAGACGGAGTACATCAACGCGTGTTTTGGGCAGAGATTCAACATGGGCGAGCGCCAAAGCCAGTGTGAGCACACGGACCTTGGCTAGCGCATTTTCGTCTGTCTGAAGGATCAGTCTCCTCAAGTCAGAAGAAGAGAAAGAGAGTATGGCTGCAGGTTCCTTAACGGCGCTCAGGCTTATCGGAAGCTGTGAATGGTTACGGCAAATGGTCTGTACGAGACCAGACATTGCCATGCAGTGGGTAGTGGTCCAGCGGCGTTTAATGTCGAATCCAGGAAAGCTCATTGGGAAGCGGTCAAGTGATTCTGAGATAATCTACGAGGCACAACACAGAAAGTGTTTGCACTTTGGTAAGGGAGAGGTAGAAGTGGCATAGGGTACGTAGATCATGACTTTCGGCGGTGAAAGTTGATCATCGAAGAAGCACCACGCTATGTAGCTATGTTTCACCGTTGGAACTACAGCTGTTAGTTGGATGTCACAGTAATAGGAAGATCGTTAGCCCTATCCACTATAAGCTGAGTATGTTGCAGTGACTTGAAGCCAGTAAAGAGGATGATATGGCTTCAGGGTTGTTGACAGAGCTGGGATTCAACAGGAGAAGAATGTTTTGCACCAGTGAATAGTCAGGTGCGATACACCTGGCGAAGAATTCAGCATTTCATTCTAGAACGAGCATATTGCAGCTTCGGTATCCACTCATCAGATCCCTGTTGGAAGAATGACGTGTTGAAACTGAACAAGAATCAGGAAGTAAGAATCCAGAGATATGTTAACAAAGACGGTGACAGTTAGAAACCTGGAGTTGTGGCGCACAACCTTCAGTTGGCCTTCATGCATAGATGATGAGGGCGGGCCACACAGAAGAGGAAACTTGATGAGATAGCCCGTTGGCGTCGGTTTGGTCTCCAAGTGGGAGATTGTTAGTTGGGGGTGGATACAAACCTCCGCGGAGGAGCTCCGACGAGCTCCAGATTGATGCAAGGCGAGCGTCGACTCAGTGAATTCGACGACGAAACGCGATGGTGCAGAGCGAACGCGACCCTTCGCTATGCGAACGCAATCCTCGGTGTTCGAGCGCTCGACTTCGCGTCAGGGATGACGACCATCGCGTCTTCGCCTCCCACCCGTCGGCGTCGGACATCCGCTGGCGACAGCCTGTCGCCAGCTACGAATCTCGGCTATTAAAAGTCCCCCCTTCGATGCCCTAGATCGCTGCTCCTCCTCTCCCGATTTTATTTCTGGCGGCGGATGCCTAACGCAGCAAGCGTTCCCCCTTTGAAATCGCAGCAGCGATTTAACTTCCCAAATCTCCAGCTCTCATTTGGTTTGAGGGGGGAGATTAAGAAAAGGGATTTAAGAAGAGAGAGAAAAAAGAGAGAGGGGATTTAAGTGTGGTATTAAACACTGTAGCTACAGTGTTTTGTTTTGAGGAATCTCAGTTTAGAGATTTGCTCTTAATTTGTAATTTCTTGTTAGATTAAATAAGAAATTAACTATGTGGCTTCCGAGGACGTAGGCAGTTGCCGAACCTCGTAAATCTTGTGTACTGTTCTCTATTCTGCGTTCTTCGTTGCATTAGGGATTTCGGCCTTTAAACTCCCAACAAATTCACCTTCAAAATCTCCTGCATTTTACTCAAATTCTAAATATTTGCAAATGTACCCCATAAATCAGGAGTATACTAGTGATATTTAAAAATTGGCGGGCAGAAAAAAACAATGTATACTAGCGACATTCTTCTTACGTACGGAGCAAAACCTTGATCTATATATCTCTTTCTATTTTATTTTATTTTAATCTACTTCAAATTTGCGAACAATGAGATCTAGACACGGATTTCTCATGACACTGTATTGAAGCTCTCATCCGCTATATTAAAATTATGAAAACTTGGTAAAGATGGAATGTTATGATTTTACACCTCCTCAAGCTTGACGAGCTTTGGTTCTCAACCGACCAGCTTCACGGTTGGATCCGCACAAGACCGACATTCATGAACAATGAGTGGGGGTTCTTTCTAGTTATCATAAAAAAACTTAATTTAGGTATGAATTTTCTTCAGTGTAACCGGTAACGTAATTTGGCAATTTTTGCTATCACGGTTGTCTGATGCTGTCAATTGGGAACCAAAACAAAAAGGAAAAAGATAAGTGTACTGTAATTTTGCTACAACTTTGGCGCTACAAGAAATAAAAAATGGGGTTCTTACTTGAAAGCTGTAAAAAAAACAAAGAAATGAAAAAGATAAGTGTACTGTAATTTTGTTACTACTTTGGCGCTACAAGAAATAAAAAATGGGGTTCTTACTTGAAAGCTGTAAAAAAAAAAAAATGAGTCATCATGACCCCACTCTTTTATTTGTATCAATGTAGTGGGAAAAGAGTAACACACTTATCACTACTCCAAACTAAATGTGGATTGAAATGTTCATGGCACGATTAACGTCTTCACAAAAGGTAGTATAACTAAGTTTGTCAACCGCACAAAACCTATTTTAGTTGGTACATATGGTCCGAAACACTGTTCTTAGTTTGGCAAAATTTGAGCACGAGTTGAACTAGTTTTTAGAGATCGAAAGTTAACAATCATAATTAATTTCTAATAATATTGTATATTTTTTATATTACAATTTCACTTCTACGTCTTATCTGCTTGAATATTCTGCACCCGTGCATGCTCCCAACGATCTCTTAGAAGTTTTATCATTGATATGAACATGCAAGCGTATAAGTTTTTCTAGACTATTGATGTGCCTATTAATTAATCTCCTCATGGCATGGATACGTCATAAAATTTGGAAAAAGATATAAGTGCGTTATAGTTTTGCTACTACTTTGGTACTATAAGAAACAAAAGAATAGAGTCCTTTCTTGCAAGTTATAAAAAAAATGATGAGTCATTATCACCCAACTCTTTTATTTCTTGTAATATCAAATTAAGTAGTAGGAAAAGAGTATTACGTCTATCGGTACTTGAAATTTTTTAACTTGGCTAACCTTTTAAGTTGTATGTAGACCTCCTTTTATGACCAACTACCTTAATTGTTGATTACATATTAATTCTGACTATGAAAAGAAATATACAATAAGAAACGTTCAATTTTCAAGTCCTACCATGAACACTGAAAATTGAGCTCAAGGACAAAAAAAATTATACTAGTGGAGTACAAGTATATTGCAAGATGGAACGCTCAATAGTTACCTGTTTTCTAGACGCTCATTGTTCAAGCG
The DNA here is from genome assembly GCF_001876935.1 of Asparagus officinalis. Taxonomy (NCBI): domain Eukaryota; kingdom Viridiplantae; phylum Streptophyta; class Magnoliopsida; order Asparagales; family Asparagaceae; genus Asparagus; species Asparagus officinalis. Next base: position 3,747 of record NW_017972672.1, read on the forward strand.
TTAAGGGATAACATTCAACGAAAATGAAAACGAAAAAAAAGAAAAAGAAAAAAGGAAAAAAAAACCCTATAAAGAGCCTTCTACAGATAATTAAATGTTCATCGTTGGTGATTTCACGAATATATGTACTGTTTGTATTAAATCAATTTTTTTGTTTGCATTTATTTCAACAATTGCTTGAATTTCGCTCTTTGCAACATTTTTTGTGTAGTGTTTCACTAATTTAAAATTGATGGTGAAATAGCATTTATAATTTTCTCCTTTTTGCATGTATGATACTTTATGAAGTGAGCTCGATATGATATTCTTTCCCAATTTGACAACAGATATTAAGAAAATAATGGTGANTCATTCCCTAATTATTTTTTCCGATCCGCTCCGTTGAACTTGATCTACACGTTCTTAAACCTAAACACATCAATTTTGGGGTAAACCCGTCGTATTTTGACCCTTCATCCACTCGCCGTAATTTTAACGGTTTCGAATGAATAGAACTTTTTGCACGGCTCAACGAAGGGTCAAAACACGACGGGTTTATCCCAAAATTCGTGTGTTTGGGTTTAAGAACGTGTAGATCAAGCTCAACGGAGCGGATCGGAAAAAAAAAGGGAATGATGTGATTTTAGGCCGCGTCCTTATGTGGGAATCTAAGGTGTCACCTTAGAATCACTTTTCCCGATTGGTGTAATCTGCCGTATCTCCGAATACAACGTGTTTTGTTGTCTCATGGTTGATATATTTTGCTCTTGCTTGTTTAGATGGCTTTTGATAAGTAAGGGAAAGTATTTCCTGAATCAAAACACCAGCCATGAAGTAAGAAGGATTTGTCCAAAATTGTTTATGAAATTGTGAACAAGCTGCCAAACCATTATTTATGCTACACTTTTCTTGGTCCTTTATAGGTCTAGTGGTTTTTAATTCTTTTTCGCTTCAAACTAAAAAGTTTATAACCTGAAGTTAGATATTTGCACATACTAACATTTAACCTGAGATGTGAAGCATCTCCTTGTATGAGATGATTTGTATGATAATGTGGTGTGGCACATCAAAATTGGGGTTACGCCCCCCTAACTGGGGGCTGTCGAAAGTTGCAAATTTTAGGTTATTGTTAACTCAGGTGAATGGATCGGGTTGAAATCGCACTCTTCCCAACTAGGTCCTAGTCACCAAAGGCCATTTACTTTAAGACAGGGCTGTGTTGGGGTGGTTTTTGAATTCTCGACCTCTATTGAGGCTGGTTTACTGTTGGAGATATTAAGGTTTCGGAGGTTCAGGTTATGCGGTCAAATATATATATATATATATATATATATCATACTCCCTTTAAAAGCACGAGTTTGAAAAATCTTTTTTAGACAAATATACCCTTTTATAGTTTTAACTACCTTATCTATAATCAAAATTCTAATTTTCAAATTTAATTTTAATGATAGTGTTTGAAAGCACGAGTTCGGGAAATCTTTTTTAGACAAATATACTCTTTTATAGTTTTAACTACCTTATCTATAATCAAAAATCTAATTTTCAAATTTAATTTTAATGATGGTGTTTGAATAAGCAGAGTACAAGAATTTTTTACAATAATTTAACGAAGTGATAGCTATCACAAATCCAGGTGCAAGCTAAGCTTTTATCCATTCACATCCACGTGCATTGAAGCACAACTGATGCGATATCCAGTAGACTTTGCAACCAACTCCGTAACAAATCAAATCATGTGCAGTTAGCCAATCTCACAACCAGAGTCCTTGCCAGCTAATTCTTCAATAGTATCAAATTACACTGATTTAACAAATCCCCAGTGAGACAATAACGAAGTGATAGCTATCACAAATCCACGTGCGAGCTAAGCTTTTATCCATTCACATCCACGCGAATTGAAGCCCAACCGATGCGATATCCAGTGGACTTTGCAACCAACTCCCTAACAAATCAAATCATGTGCAGTTAGCTAATCTCACAACCAGAGTCCTTGCCAGCTAATTCTTCAATAGTATCAAATTACACTGATTTAACAAATCCCCAGTGAGATGATAGGAATAAGCATGTCCAAACTTATGATCTCTTAATGCACGGGTTAATTCTTAATGTGAATTTGTTAAAATAACTTTAATAACTATATTATACAGCAAAAAAACATACCCGGCCTTTATCTGTAGATTGATAATAGCTACTATTATCGTATCACATGTAATACCTCATACCTATATATAAACCAAGAAATTACACAATTTTTATACTAACTCCATCTCCTTCAACATGTATGTTTCTCTATTATTTTCATGCATAATTATTCTTTAGAAATATTGTATATTTGATATAATGGTGATGGTGATATTTGTGTTACACAGCAATTGCATTTTAAGGCAATTTATTTTTTTTAAAAAATACTTCAATTTTATTGCAGAATTTCGTGGATTAAGGATTTGATTGTTGCAGGTTCTCCCATCTATCAAGGTAAATCTTCATGTTTGATATTATTATAATTTAGATTAATTTGATTATATATTTAATTTGATTAAATCGAAATAGAAAAAAATATCTTTCCTCTACTTTTTGTTTAAATTTTTTGCTTTGCATGTTTTTAAGTAGTTTCAGTTTTTGCATAGATTACAACACATTCATACTTAGTCAATAATCTTTTTGATATAAGGCATAGTATAGAAATATAATATTTCCAAGCCTAACAAAACATTATGGCTAGAAATCTAACGTTAGTTTTCATGTTAGTATTCATGTAACACGAGGCCAAAAGATTGGAGGAAAAATAAATAGAAACTTTCAACAATACCTAAGCAATATTATTAAATTGAATGAGGCAGACGGTAAATAAGCAGACAATCCTAGAAATTAACCAAAAGTGAAATCTTTAAAGATGTTATATGAAACTGGGTTCTAGCAGAGTTTACTCACCCAAACAAGGTTTCAGCCTGGTAACATAAATTCAGCCCATTTATCAATGATTCAATCAACTACATAACAACAAAATCATACATTTATCACTAAAATCTAATTCAAACATGCTCAGCTCTCATTTAGAATGCTACCGACTTAATCATGTCCAAGGCTATATTTTGTGCTTTCTAAACTATTTATTGGGTGATTAAAAAATGGTGAATGATTATTAAGGCTATCGAGAACTCCAGTAAAAAGAACCAGTAAATAACTCTCTCAAAAAAATTTGTAAATATCTAATGACATGACAGAATACCTAAGATCTACCAACACCAAGAAAAGCAAAAAACTGTGCAACAAAGATGTAAGTATAAAATAAACTTGTATCCGGACAAACCTTTGGCAACTTGCCACCAAGACGCGTGAATTTCCCTGGATTTTTCAGATACTCAACTACTTCCTCAAGTTCTTGCTTTGCATCGTCACAGCCTTTAACATCTTTAAAGGTTTTCACATTCTGCACATAAGCAATCTTGACGTCAGACAGACCATTACGGATATTTTAAAAAAAACAAAGACATTTTGAAATATATCATCTATTTTATGGAAGAAGAATAAATTTATTATTCCCAAAAAACCATGACAGCAATTTAAGGGTTACAATCAAATATATGCTACATTATTAACATAATTAAAGTATCTGTATACGCGTACAAACTCTCATTTTTGCTTGAGTTCCAGCCAAATTAGGATTCCATACCATTAATCATAATTTGACATAACCTGGAAAAAAGGATTAGCGAAGAAAACAAAAATTTCCACCACCTACTGGGGAATGCATATTCTTTTGGGAATATAGTAAATTTCCAAACTCATAATCCTCCCTCCCTCCCTTCTCCATTGAGATAAACAAGTCAAGGATTAATTAAAAAAAAGAGAAGTAAGTATAGTTTGTGGAATAAGTATAGTTTGTGGAATTTCATAATTACATTCCAATGCATGAGAAGGTTAAACATGCAGAATGTAGAACATACCAAGATAGAACAATGCATTACCTTCCCTGGCATGATTTCTTTGTTGAGATCTTTTGGAGCATATGTAGCACTTGAACCAACACCGGATGTACCTATACCACCTAAGCTCCCAACATACTTTGGAGTGCAGCAGCACCCATAACCCTGTAAATAATAACTAATAATTGAGCAATAGTATATACTACATTGCTGTATGCCATATATTGTCATTTGAGAATAACATAAAGTAAAAAGATTAAATGCAAGTACATTAGAAAATATTTTTTTTTTGGTCAATGAAAAAGTATTTTTATTAACCAAATATAGGAATTTGAGTACATCAACTATTCAGGTGAGGACCTGAAGACAAATTTCCAAAACATGATTTGGAAGAACAAGACTTTACAGTTTATCCAACCTCTCCCTCATGTGTACATGAATATCATCATTCAGAATTTTGGAGAAAATTGCCAACTTAATAGCATGGAATACATGATCAGGTCTTCTTTTTTTTATCTTGAAAGATCCTTAGATTCCTTTCTTGCCAAAGCATATAGATAGTGACAGACAATGCCATCCTCTTCAAATTCTTCATAAAACTCTTACCCTTGAGGTTGTTGCTATACCAATTAATGATATAATTCCAATAGCAAGATCTCCAGTTAAAATCCAACCAGTCCAACACGCTATTCCAGACTTGAAACGAAAACTGGCATTCGAAAAATAAGTGATCACAAGTTTCCATGTGGTTAGAGCATAAGGCACAGGTATTAGTTTCCAGAATTCCCAGTTTGCATAGCCTATATATCCTGCGTCAATAGTCTTGAATGAGTTACCAACCACAGGATAAAGGAGTGCTTGGGGTAGTGAAGGCCTCCCCAAATAAATCCATATCTATAGACTTGGCTGGGAGGTTGAGACAGGGCAGCATACACCAAGGAGATTTTAAGCTTTCCGCCAGTATAACAACTGTCAACCAGTTTTTCCAAATTTTCTAAGCCTCCAAATTGTAGAAGCAATAAGTCTCTCACCTTAATGAGTTGCCTCCACATCCAAGAATCTTGATCTCTAGTTTGGACTTGCCATACATTGTGATGTGACCATAAGTATTAATATAACATTTGTTCTCATTGCAACAGAAAAATAATCAGAAAAAATAATCATTGCAACAGAAAAATAATCAGAAAAATAATCAGAGTCCATATTTCCAAAAATCAGAGTCATAAGTATTAATATAACATTTGTTCTCATTGCAACAGAAAAATAATCAGAGTCCATATTTCCAAAAATTTGTTTTGAACATCGGAAAAACATTCAAATTCCTGGTGAAGTTAGATGAAAAGACAAAAGATGAACGAGGCGAAGGCAATATAATAGCACAAGAAATTCAACTCCAGCCTGATATTACAATCGACGTAGATGATGAAGATGCTACTCTAGAGTTGCCCAAAAAAAGATAAATGTGGAGAAAGATTGATCTTGGTTCAATTAGAAATTTTCAAGAAAAATATTTTTTAATCATTTTATATAACATCTTAATTTTTTATTACAATTAGGAATTTTTATAAGACATTTTCATGCAAAGTTATTAGTAGTTTTGTATGCTTATGTGATTGCTTACATCACATAAAATTACACTTTGATATTTAACCATTTTTCTATATTTTATTATTGTCTATGGATATGATCCTGCATTTCGTGAGAGGCAATCGATAAAAACCTGGTTTTATTGATCCTGTGAATGGATATATTGTCAGATAGACATAAAATACTCTTCCTGATAGCTAGCGCAACATGTGATCAATCATTTATGATATAAAGGTGGCCTCTTTAACCAATTGCCAAGGAATTACTATTGTGATGAATTTGCTTGGGGTTGTCACAAACTTCAATATTCATTGTTTTCAAAAAAAGTCCTTGGCTTACTAATTATTACTTGTTGAGATTGTTGCCATGTTGAATAAGGGACCAAATTTGATCAATATTTACTTTCATACTTTAATTAAGTTCCTGTTGGGTGTTGGTGGTAGTGATCAATTAAAAATTCTTAGAACAAAAATAATTTACAAGTTTGCAGTAAATCAAACAATGATCTTAGCTTTTTGAGTCAAAAAATATTTGAATAAACTTAAATTTTTGAAATATTTTCTTCATTACTATAACTAAAATTCATAATAACAATTACAATATCCCAGATACGTATATTAATCCAAGTTTAGCTTAAATTCCATTACATTTATTTTTTTTAATATTTAAATAAAATACTAATAAATCTTATAATTCAAGTATACATATTTGAACTCAAGATAAATCTTACTTATTTAAAGTAATGAAATAAAAATAAAACAATATTTTTTTGATATTCAACCACGTGTATTGCACGTGCATAAAAACTAGTATATAATATATATACATGAGTTTTCACATATATATATATATCATTCCAACTATCTGAGAAGGAGGTACATTTGTATCCACAAGTATATTGCGCTAAAAAGTGTGCACAAGAATTATCAGAACAACGGCTAACATAAGAAGCATCAGAAGTCTTAAAGAGCTCAACATTCGCCAAAGTTCTTATAAAGATTCCATTACCCCAATGACTAACATCGCTATGAAGATTGATGAGGTTTGGTAAAAAAAAAGTTAAGAGTTAATTGCAAACAGACCCTTGTAATGTTACCAAATTGCAAAGAGACCCCTTGCAGTTCATACTTTGTTCGATAAAAAGAAAACCCTCCAAAAAACTACTCCTTACTCAAGTTCCCAGCAAGGAATCTATCCCATAGAGGTACTTAAATTGGATCAGTGATTGATTTCTAGGTTTCGTCGTAAACCTAATTGGTTACTTCCAATTACGTAAAGCAATAGTTCAAACCGCTCCAATTCTAGTAAAAAATAAAAAAAAGCAACGAGCTTCTATTCTTAGTTTGAATAATTACCCGATCTAATTAGACGTTAAAAAAAAATTAGTGCCTGATGCGGGGAAGGGTTCTCCTTGAATAATTACCCGATCTAATTAGACGTTAAAAAAAAATTAGTGCCTGATGCGGGGAAGGGTTCTCCTGCAAGTGGTCCTTTGATTCTTTTTTTTTCTTTAAAAAAATCCTGAAAATATTAGTCAAAATGAAAATATCGGCCTAAATCACAAAAAAAACTTCCTGTATTAGCTAATCAAAAAGAATATCTTAAATTAGAAAATTCAAAAAAAAACGAACAACAAGGCCAAGGAGATTTTGTATCCAATCTGAAAAAACAAAACAAAAAAAAAGATGTTCAAGAAGATTACACGCTATATTATTACTTGTTGCGAATAGACCACCTATAATATCGGTCTGGTGCGAGTACGTACACCATATTAATGAACCTTTTCAACTATTTTTAAAGTCAAAAAAATTAGCAATTTTGCGTCTATCTTTACCAATAGAACAATAACGGATCTATCCGCCTCCTTCAACATTTTAAACCAATTTAAGAGTAAAAAAGATGGGAAAAATGCTTCCAGCCCCTAAAAACTAAGGAAACGTGCTTCCCACCCCCAAGACTTGGTCAATGGGTGTTTTACCCCTAAAAATAAAGATTTTGTTCTCTGAGCCCCCAAAACACAAAACCCAATATATTAAAATATGTAAAGACCATAATACTCTTCTCTCTCTTTTTCTTTTTTTATTAAAATATGATGATGATTATTTTATTATTTTCGTTTTCTCTCTCTCTTTATCATAATGTACTATGATGATAGTTGAAATGATTGATGATAATTATTTTATTATTTTTATTATTATTATTATTTTCGTTGTTTGTATTAGGAGATTGTTAAAGTTACGGGTTAATTGTTAAGGTTATGAGTTAATTGTTAATATTACGGGTCAATTGTTAAGGTTATGAATCCTCTCTCTCTCTCTCTCTCTCTCTCTCTCTATATATATATATATATATATATATATATATATATATATATATATATATAGAGAGAGAGAGAGAGAGAGAGAGAGAGAGGATTCATAACCTTAACAATTGACCCGTAA
>NW_017972672.1:12850-13691 GCF_001876935.1 Asparagus officinalis
TTTTACTGCAAATTTTCCCACAAACAAAAGATGGCGACTCCGCTGGGGACAAGCTTCTGTGACGAAGAAGTGGTGGCGCAATTCGATGTTCATCTCACTGGAACAACCGTCGAAACTCTTATTGTTGAGTTTGATCAAGCCAAGTTTGAGGAGGCTCTCTCATCCGGATCCCTTAGCCCCAAGGCTATGCGCAAGATCCACAAAGTCTCCAAGGAGACTAAAGCTCCAATTGTTGCTCCTATGCCGAAGGAAGCCTTCTCCTTCAACCAAGAATGCTCGAACAGCCCCTCCTCCGAAGGAGTGGGCTCAGCTTCGGCCAAACTCGTCCACCGAGTTGAAGGCTCTGCGTTCATGCCAAAGCGACGTTTCTCGGGTCACGAAAGGCCCATAACAGCGACCAACTCTGTCGACGACATCGCTGCAGAGACCTTAAAACAGGCCAACAAGAACGCCGCTCGACGAAGAAGAAGATCTCGACGACAAGTACAACTTCGAGAAAATCGATCCTCCAACCAACGCGAGCCTCGCGTTCGTAAGCCTAAACGCAACCATGCGCTCTGCGTTTCTGTTTCAGAATGCAAGTCTCGCGTCTATGAGCCCAAACATAGGCTCTGTGTGAAGAAGACTGAGCGCAACCCTCAGGGGTGCGTTCCACAAAATGAACGCAACCCTCAGGGGTGCGTTCCACAAAATAAACGCAACTCTCAAATATGCGTTTCATCAGCAAAACCTGAAGCTCAGGCATGCGTTCAGTTGACGAAATCCAATACAGAGCCTGGTATATATCGTGGAGCTTCGGGGCGCTGCCCCGAACCCCGCCGGGGGGTATTCCATCCCCCCC
>NW_017972672.1:13705-17951 GCF_001876935.1 Asparagus officinalis
GGACCCTCGGCCAGGGGCGCGCCGCCCCCTGGACCCCTGGCTCGCTGATCGGGCAGCGAGACCCCCGAATACTCTGCGTAGCGCGACTAGATTGAGGGGCGGATGTCAAAAGTCCATGGATTCAAGGCATCTCAACCAGATCCATGTTCACCTATCCATGCTCACCAGGAGCCAGTCCCGTCCAATCATGGACTGGGGGTTCCAATTCAAACCTCACGATCAGTGAGTAGTTCTCCTCGAATCTTCACAACAGATTTGAGAGAGTTCATATCGAGAGAAAGACCGATGCAACAAGTCATTCGTTCATTCCAATGTGAACGACTGATTCCTATGGTCCTCTCGGGATGTCACTACTGCTCATATGCGGCCCAACTATTGGTGTTCAACCAATTTACGAACGTTGCTTTGCCCAACCAACGACGACGTTCTCACATGAAGAAGTCTCCAGAGACCGAGTATCCTGGGGTCACTATCAATGTGATCGGCAAAGGAATAAGTCATTCACCGACTAACAGAGAAATCTCTAACGAGTTTGAAGGAGTCTACCAACGCACTCGGACACGAACAGGAACCATTCTCCCTGTTAACTATCGGAGGTTAGCCAGAGGAACCAATTCTGATGATGAACACTCAGCCATTGCAGAGTCCCAACCATCAAGCTCTTTTGTTGAACATGAGAGCTCCGCCTATATGACAGAAAGCCATGAAGATCTCGCGAAGAGACTTGATGAGCAAGAGGTCATGCTCAAATCTCAGCAGGAGGCCATCAATAAACTCTTGGCCCTGTTGACTCAACTCGTCGCAGACAAGGCTAAATCTCAGAAGACAGATTCGCCACCTAGGCAAGAATCCTCCCGGAGAGGAAAAACGTCTTCATCCCGACCTCACACAAGCAGAGGGAAGAAAAAAATGGTTGATGGTGCTACTTCTGACCAAGAAGCCCACAACATGGAATCTTCCTCTGATGAAGGAAGAGAGACGGAGAACGAGCATAATCTCCAGTCTGCCAAAATGGAAGAATTGGAAGCCCGCCTCAATGCCATGGCCAACAGAAACGAGCTCCAAGACGAGGGAGTTGTCAGACCCTATCCTGCCGAATGGGATGCAGCCCCTTATCCTCCAAAATTCAAGGTCCCGACGCTACAAACTTTTGACGGCACGGGATCACCAAACCAACATATCTATCATTTCAAGTCACAGACTGGGAATGTGATATCAAATGATGCCATACTGGCTCGATTATTCATTGGCACCCTCAAGGGAGTTGCCTTTGAATGGTTCAGGAAACTGCCTGCCGGATGTATCCAAAAGTGGGCATATCTAGAGAGACTCTTCCTGTCGAGATTCTTTGAAGAGAATACAGAAGTCTCCATCCATACCCTCCTCGCCACTAAGCAGAAGAAGAGGGAGCCCGTCAAAGCCTTCGTCAAGAGGTTCCGAACCATGGCTCTCCGGTGTTCGTCAGGTATGACACAGTCTACCCTAGTGGAGACCTGTCGGCATAATTTGCAAACTGACCTCCTAGCCCGAATCGGAGTTGCAGAATGTCGTTCTTGGAGACAACTAATCTCTCAAGGCGAACAAGCTCAAAAGATTATTGCCAGGATCAAAGCTGAAGAACAAAGTAGGCAGGATCAACCTGAGCAATCGGACCAAGCCTAACCTTCACCTGAGCAATCGGACCAAGCCTAATCTTCTCAGTCAGAAGAAGAAGATACTACGGCCGCTGAAGCCAATCCTCTCTAGTAGGATGGCGGTTCCACCAAAACTATCACGTTAATGATCACCTCTGATAGTTCTTTTCCTCCAAATTCCCCCACCAATCCTCTTCAAGTAGGATGACGGGTCCACCAAAACTATCACGTTAACCGTCACCTCTGATAGTCCTTTTCCTCCAAATTCCCCCACCAATCCTCTTTAAGTAGGATGGCGGGTCCACAAAACTATCACGTTAACAGTTACCTCTGATAGTCAAACTTACCAGATAATGGCCTACCAGGTGATGTGCCTCTATTCCGACTTCATGGATAGTGCCTCACTAGGTGATGTGCCTTGTCTACCTCTTTTTATTCCCCTGCTAAGTCTTAATCAAGTCTGGGGGTTGGTTACTTGGAATCCATTGGATTAAGAGTAATAAATCTTTCACATCGTCAAGTTAACATTACACTTCTGACGATCATCATCCCCACGGAGTATGCATTCAACTCGCATCTCTCTCAACTTGTCACGTTAACAATACACCTCTGACAATCAACCTATCACTCCTCTTCAATAAGATGATAGGTCCTCAAAATTGCTCAAATCGCAATCTTCCCCAGTAAGACACTAAGTCTTCAAAATCTTGTTTAAATCACATGTATCAAAATTCATCGTTCCTGATAATAAACTCATTTAGCAATTCTCCCCAGCGAGACGCTAATTCCTAAAATCTTGTGCAAGTCACAAGAACACATCCCTGTCACGTTAACATTATACCTCTGACAACAATCCACTTATCAATCCTCGTCAATAGGATGATAAGTCCACAAAGTTGCTCCAATCGCAACACAAATCCTATCACGTTAACACTAAACCTCTGACAAAACCCACTTATCAATCCTCATCAATAGGATGATAAGTCCACAAAGTTGCTCCAATCGCAACTCCTATCACGTTAACACTAAACCTCTGACAAAACCCACTTATCAATCCTCATCAATAGGATGATAAGTCCACAAAGTTGCTCCGATCGCAACAAATTCCCGTCACGTTAACACTAAACCTCTGACAAAACCCACTTATCAATCCTCATCAATAGGATGATAAGTCCACAAAGTTGCTCCGATCGCAACAAATGCCCGTCATGTTAACATCAAACCTCTGACAAATTCACTTATCAATCCTCATCAATAGGATGATAAGTCCACAAAGTTGCTCCGATCGCAACAAATTCCCGTCATGTTAACATCAAACCTCTGACAAATTCACTTATCAATCCTCATCAATAAGATGATAAGTCCACAAAGTTGCTTCCTCATCAATAGGATGATAAGTCCACAAAGTTGCTCCGATCGCAACAAATTCCTGTCACGTTAACATCATACCTCTGACAAAATCCACTTATCGACTCTCCCCAATAGAGCGATAGGTCCTCAAAATTGCCCCGATCGCAATATTCTTCCTGTCACGTTAATATCACACCTCTGACAAAATCCACTTATCGACTCTCCCCAATAGAGCGATAGGTCCTCAAAATTGCCCCGATCGCAATATTCTTCCTGTCACGTTAATATCACACCTCTGACAAAATCCACTTAAAGTTGCTCCAATCGCAACACAAATCCTGTCACGTTAACACTAAACCTCTGACAACCCACTTATCAATCCTCATCAATAGGATGATAAGTCCACAAAGTTGCTCCAATGCAATATTCTTCTTGTCACGTTAATATCACACCTCTGACAAAATCAACTTATCGACTCTCGTCAACAGAGCGATAGGTCCTCAAAGTTGCTCCGATCGCAACACTTTCCACTTATCGACTCTCGTCAACAGAGCGATAGGTCTATAAAATACTGTTAGGTGAACATCACACCTCTAACAGTCAAACCCCCCCAATGAACTTGTTAATCCTTTTTCAACAAGAATAACAAGTTGTCATTATAAAATCCCCAACGGATTAAATATTTTCTGGAATTATCCTAGTGATAATAAAGAAAATTTCTGAATTTCACTCTACGTGAAAATTCATGCCAAGTTAATATTACACATCTGGCGCTTCCAACTTTCTTTCAGTGTTTCAAGTAACACAGGAAGAAATAACAACAAAGTCTACGTATTCAACATCGTAGCACCAAAAATCCATGTCTTTCACGCATGGGGAACTTTATCCCAAATCCTAAGTAGGGATAAGCATACGCCTAACACGCGTTGCCGGTTAGTCTTTTCCCGTGAAAATGACAAAGTCTATGTATTCAAAATCATAGCATCAAGTCTAAGAGGGTTCATTCTCTTAGCATAACGTTACATGTGGAACGGACTTAGACAATCCACATGCTAGCCCGACTCAAACGGTAGTCGGTAAAGGCTTATCAAATCCGTTGATGGCTGAGGGTTTGCCAAAAATCCTATGCACGTTTGCAGGCCCATCAGCTTAATGGATGTAAGCCGAGACTTAAAACAGATGAGCCAAAGACAAGTCTCAAAGACTTAGTCAAAAATGCACGGAAGCCACTTCCATGTCTCAAGTCAAAACGTTGAGGTCAG
>NW_017972673.1:0-218 GCF_001876935.1 Asparagus officinalis
TCAGCGTCACCAGTGGAGTTTGGGTTGATTCGTCGATGAATCTTAAGGGCGGGTTTAAGGAGATTGTTACTTCGAGTTTCAAGGCTGAAGCTAAAGCTGTTGACTTCCAAACAAAGGCGAGTTTTTTACCCCACTTTTGGAAGAAAAATTATTTTTTGAAATTTGCTTGTTATGTTTTGTTTTTGCGTTCTTGACGAAAAGAACTAGGGTTTAAAGAT
>NW_017972673.1:238-34403 GCF_001876935.1 Asparagus officinalis
TATATATATATATATATATATATTTTGAAAGATAAGTAAATTGCATTAATACCAATCACTAGTACATTAATTACAACTTTGGCTAGGCTACTCTGGTAATCTAATCTAAGAAACTATAGAGAGGGGAGAGGACCCTGGCCGTCACCCTCTACTATAGGAAACCTAGAAAGATTCCAGATTGACCCAAAGCCCAAAAAATTAACATAGTACCATCAATTATAGAAACAATAAACCAAACTCTCAAAAGAAAACACTATCTTCACAGTTTGTCATAACCCCAATTTGTTAGAATATCAGAATTTCCAACCTTCCAGTTGCACGTTTTAAGCAAAATATTGATGTCTTCATAAATTCTCCTAAACACCAAGGTTATTGATAGCGGATCGCGGCGCGTCGCGGCGAGGTACCGCTAAGGTTATTGCGCGCTATTGCGGCGAAATAGCGGCAAATAGCGCACAGTCAAATAGCGGACACATTTAAATATATTTAAATATCCTAAATAATAAGAAAATTCATAAAAAATCTAAAAATTCTACAAATGCATACTTAATGCCTAAACATGAAGATGTGTACTAATTACATAATATTAACAAAGTACTATAATTATAAAGATTAAAGAATGAAAAAATTTACATGTTTATCCAAAAGACCGTTATTTGTCCCATTTCTTCAACTTTCAATCCTCTAATATAAAAATGCTCAGCAATAAAAAAACATTGATTAGTAACATCATCATTATATTAACTACTAGAAATTTGACATAAAAATAAAAATATTCAAGTATAGATAAATAACAATATAAGTACTAGAACTTTACAAAATTAAATTTTATCAACATATTATCTCATTTATCAATTATCAATAAATCATAACTGATAAAGGTAATCCCAAGTATTTCATAGGTAGATTTCCTCTTGAAATTCCCACAATAGAGCTTAAAATACCTTTATCTTTGCACCCTTTACTGAAAAATATCTTGCTCTTGCTTCTATTTATACTCAGTCCAGTATTCAATTCCATAGAGTACAACAAAGTGTTGATACCTTCAAAAGACTTTTTATTTGCTCTACAAAAGACCAACATATCATCAGCAAATAAGATATGAGAGACTTGTAGATCCTGGTGCTTTTTAAAATTTTGTATATTCCCTGAAATAGTAGCTAGTTTCATGCCGATAGACCAATATTCCATAACTAACACAAAGATATATGGAGATAGAGGATCCCCCTATCTTATACCCTGATTACTTTGAAAAAACCTGAGGAGGAGCTATTTAACAGGACTAAAAAAGATGGTGTTGAAAGGCATTCCCTAATCCATTTGATCCATTTAACTGGAAAACCCATGCAGTGCATGATATAGTATACAAATTCCCTGTTTATGCTATCAAAAGCCTTGTGCAAATCAATTTTCAAACAGGCTCTCTTCCCATGATTCTTATTGAAATCTCTAAGCAACTCATGAGCCAGTAATGTCAATTTTCAAACAGGCTCTCTTCCCATGATTCTTATTGAAATCTCTAAGCAACTCATGAGCCAGTAATGAACACTCACCTATCTGTCTCCCTTTGAGAAAAGCATGTTGATTCTTAGAAATCAACTCAGCCAGTAATGAACACTCACCTATCTGTCTCCCTTTGAGAAAAGCATGTTGATTCTTAGAAATCAACTCACCCACCACCAACTTTAGGCTATTGCTCAGAATCTTAGTAATAATTTTGTAAAAGACATTGCAACAAGAAATTGGTCTATACTCATGAATGGAAGTGGCTTCTTTTGATTTTGGCACAAGTGTGAGGAATGTATGATTTATCTGTTTAAGAATTTTACCCGATGAGAAGAAAGATTTCACTGCCAAGACAACATCACCCCTGATCATATCCCAATTTTGTTGATAAAAATATGCATTGAAACCGTCTGGTCCTGGTGCCTTATCTGGATTCATTTGGAAAAGAGCATCCCTAATCTCCTTGTAGTTAACTTCCTTAATTAACCATTGTTTAGCTGCATCTATGAGAATCCTCTTCACTGTCAATTTAGGAAAAACATTCCAATAGGATGTTTGATTGAACATACCTTCATAGAAATTAGGTGCAATGAGTTTAATATGGTCAGTAGAAGAGGTATGTGAACCATCTTGGCCAATCAGTTGTCTGATATTATTTGTAGAATTCCTATGCTTGATAGCATTATAAATGAAAAGATTGTTTCTATCCCCTTGCTGTAGCCATAGCTGTCTACTCTTTTGTCTCATCTCCTCCTCTTCTCTACCTAGCCAACCATCAAGTTCAATACATAGAGCAGATTCTGTATCCTGTAAACCCTCATTTTCCATGTCCTGATTTAACTCTTGTTGAATTATTTCCAGCTGCTTTGATAACCTCATAATATTTGCCTTAGGGGATATAGCTGAATGTTTAGACCAGAGTTTCAGAGCTAACTTTAGTTCTTTTAGCTTAGAAACCAATATGAACATAGGGGAACTTGTAAAATGTTTGCTCCAAACATTTCTGACAACTTCCGCATAACCTTGACACTGCATCCAATAGTTAAAAAACTTGAAAGGCTTAGGCCCTGAATTTATACTGGGCATAAGATGGAGAAGAGCTGAGGTATGGTCACTTGATGATGTACTTTTATACTCTATAAAAGCTTGAGGAAATTGATCAATCAATTTTGCATTTCCCAGAGCCCTATCTAGTTTTCCATAAATTCTGCATCTACCCTGTTGTTTATTATGCCATGTCCAGATTGAACCGGTACTTTTGATATCAGAAAGACCGCAAAGTTGTATACAATCATTAAACTCTTGAAGCTTCTTGACAGTCAGTTGAGTACCACTAATTTTTTCAGAGGTGAATCTACAAACATTAAAATCTCCCACTAGCAACCATGGCATTGTGTGATATTGACTATAAATATCTCTAATATCAGCCCATAATGATGATCTAGTTGATTCTGAATTTTCACCATAGATGACACTCAAAATTAAAGTGAAACCTCCATTGTTTTGAAGTCTAATTGTGATTTGTTGCAAAGTGACAGAAATCACTGCACTATTCCAGATATCTGCATCCCATGCCACCCATATTCTTCCTCTACTAGAAGCAATATAATTGTTACAATATGACCAATGAGTAGGTATGCATGTGGTAAGTCTGTGAGCTTTAGGTGACTTAACTTTGGTCTCTAACAATCCAACAACACTGGGCTTCAAAGATTGAATATGTCTTTTAATATCCCTTCTCCTACCCAATTTGTTCATGCCTCTAATGTTCCAAAATAACATGGTCATGAGATATTAGCTGAGGAAGCCCTTGTAACCCTCTTTGGGCCTAAAGAAGATTCTTTATTCGTTTTGACCAGGATTTTCTTCTTCATAAGCAGTTGATCTTTTTCATTTAACCAGACTGGATTATCAATAGCAATAGGGAAGTCTATACCTATCTCATTTACTTTTCCCCCACCAGATTGTAAAGTATCAATAAATGCTGTATTTATGTTTGGCCTGGTCTGATTGATTACTCTCAGTAAGAGGAACAATAGAAACTGAAGGGTCAGAGGTGCCTGAGATGTGAGCTACAATACCTCCTTTATCAATAAAGCCTGAGTTTGCAGCATCATCCTTCATAGCCTGAGACATCCTATCTGTGGTATCTGTTTTATTTGTGGAATTATCTTGCGTAGGTTGCTCCTTAGCATTTAAACATATGTTTTTAGCTTGTACTACAATACTTTGATTTACCAAATCATGATCCAAGAAATCCTCAGAATCTGAAAAAAACATCATTAATAGTAGCTTCATCATTAATAGCAGCACCATCATTTATTTGCCCCTCATTTATAATAGCAA
The DNA here is from genome assembly GCF_001876935.1 of Asparagus officinalis. NCBI lineage: Eukaryota > Viridiplantae > Streptophyta > Magnoliopsida > Asparagales > Asparagaceae > Asparagus > Asparagus officinalis. The sequence goes on from NW_017972673.1 coordinate 4,091, forward strand.
CCTCATTAATTAGATCAACATTATCTGTAGTTAATTTATCCCCAGAAAAATCAGATTTATCTGAATTGGTAGCAACAAGCTCTAGTTCGGAGATGTTGGCTAATGCATCAAAAAACCCAGTATCTTTGTTGTTATCAGCTTCATTTGAAGTTGTATTAGGGACCCATTTCTCAACTAGAACAACCGGACACTGATACTCAACATGTCCAAAATTTTGACATTTGCTACATTTAGGTGGAACTCATTCATACTCCATGGTAGTTTCTAACCATTCACCATTACCTAAATCCATCCTTACAGAATTTGGAAGCTTAGCTTTTGATGAGATTTCCACAAAACATCTAGCGTAGGCTAATCTTTCACCTGATGTTGTTGCTTGATCTATATAAAGAGGATTACCCACAAGGCTAGCAATTCGCCCAATAATATTATTAGACCATAGTTTGAGATGTAGCGATGGGAGTCTAATCCAAACTGGAACTGAGGTAAGGAGCTCTCGCTCTAATCCAATGTTCTCCGACCATTGTTTTAAAATAATCAACCTGCCATCAAACAACCAAGGCCCACCATTCAAAACCCTGTTTAACTCTTCCTTACAGCCAAATTTAAAGAAGAAGAAGCCATTCTCTCTAGAATATATATCAAGAGAGCATGTTAGTTTCCATAGGCGACCAACACAACCTTTTAGATGGGAATAGAAAGGTTTATCTGCAAGAACATAACCAATCAATGTGTTATTCCATTTGTCAACATTGAGAAGAATCTCAAATCTCGGAATAGAAGCATATAGAAGACCATTTCTGTCAATGGAGGGAGGGAAATATTTTAAGGAACAATTTTGATTTACCTCTCGACCCATTGTACAAACATCCTTCCATGATGTGGAACCAACAACTTTGAATTTCCAGTTTCCTGTCTGTTGATGCGAAGATTGATGAACTAATCCTTTTGATATTGATTGTTGAAGCCTACCAACATCCTTTTTCGGTTCATATTGATCGTTCTTACGGAGATTTCCATTATATCTAGAATCACTAGATTCTGGAAAATTATTTCGATGTCTTCTTTTACGAGAAATAACATTGATCCAATCTTGATTACCCTCCTCATAAGCGGCTAATGTTCCATTTGGATTGAAGGGAGGTCTAAGATCCTCTTGACCTGAAGAAAGAACCTTCTCCGGCTCTGGCATGGCCGAAGCCATAACGGAGAACGCCAAAATCGTCGGATCGCCCAAAATCGCCGCCGCTATATATATATATATATATATAGGAATGTGACAAAATGAGATGGTGAACTCAGATTCTTATCGTGAGCTAGCCCAATAGGCTACTCGAAACGATGATCAACACCGCCCATCGTGATTGACGCTCATTATGATCTATATGTAGAAAAAAATTATATTATTTTGAAATTTTTAATCATTGTTATAAAATGAACATTAACTTCTCATTCCACAAACTTAAAGGTCAAAATGTTCGGAAATTAGCATGTGAGTAGCACATTCGAATATTTGGCATGAGCATTGATAATAGCTTTCTTTTTTTTATCTCCGGTTCTATATAATTAAACATCTGGAATCTATTTTCTTCTTCGCGTCTCTTTTGCTAATTAATCAAAAATATATCTCCTTTACTCTTCTCAAGCCCTCTATTTTCGTTGTTCTCGATTGTAGTTAGTGTTGTGATCCAACTACAAGGAAGGAGAGGGATCAAAATTTTTAAAAGCAAAAGAGAAAAAGAAATAAACGAGAAAGAGCTTGCGTATATACTCCACACCCTCCTTTACTCTTCTCAAGCCCTCTATTTTCGTTGTTCTCGATTGTAGTTAGTGTTGTGATCCAACTACAAGGAAGGAGAGGGATCAAAATTTTTAAAAGCAAAAGAGAAAAAGAAATAAACGAGAAAGAGCTTGCGTATATACTCCACACCCCCTTCCTTTTGAGTATAGCCTTTAGCCACAAGACGTGCCTTATACCTCTCCACATTACCGTTTGCATCCCGCTTGGTTTTAAAAATCCATTTACAACCAATTGGTTTTGCACCTTCTGGTAATGGGACAAGTTCCCAAACCTTATTGTCTTGCATAGACTTGTACTCTTCATTCATGGCATCAATCCACTGTTGAGAGTTAGAACTTTTCATGGCCTGAGAGAAGTTGATTGGATCATCTTCTAACATTCCACTACTTTCCTCATGTTCTTGGAGAAATACAATATAATCATCCGGAATAGCATTTCTCCTTTCTCTCGTGGATCTCCTTAATGGCACTGGTTCTTGAGGTTGTTGAGTTTGTTCTTCTGGAACAGGGAGTTGTTCAACATTATCATCTTGAGGTTCCGGATTTACTTCTTGAGCAACAACAGGTATAGGAACCTGAATATTGTCAAAAGTAACTGTATGGATTGGATCTGAAGCCAATTCCTCCTCAAAACTAATGTCTCTAACCTTATTTCTCCCCCCAAACTCAACATCCTCAAAGAATGTTGCTGTTCCCGTCTCAAAAATGTTCCTTATAGTGGGATCATAAAACTTAAAGCCCCTAGAGCGTTCAGAGTATCCAATAAAGTAGCTGCTAACTGTTTTGGAGTCCAATTTCTTTTCATTTGGCCTATAAGGCCTTGCCTCAGCTGGACATCCCCAAATATGTAAATGCTTTAAACTGGGCTTTCGACCAGTCCAAAGCTCATAAGGTGTTTTAGCAACTGCTTTACTTGGTACTCTATTCAGAATGTAAGCTGCTGTCTTAAGTGCTTCTCCCCAGAGTGACTCTGGTAAAGAAGAATGAGCAATCATACTTCTTACCATATCCTTAAGAGTCCTGTTTCGTCTTTCAGCTACACCATTCATGCTAGGTGAACCCGGCATGGTGTACTGTGGGACGATACCGTATTCCTCTAGGTATCTAGCAAATGGTCCTGGACGTTGTTCACCTGAACCATCATATCTACCGTAGTACTCACCACCACGATCAGATCTGACGGTTTTAATTCTTCTGTTGAGTTGATTCTCAACTTCAGCTTTATAGGCTTTGAACATGTCCAGAGACTCAGATTTTTCATGAATAAGATATAGGTGCCCATAACGTGAGTAATCGTCTATGAATGATATAAAATATTGTTGACCATTCCAGGATTCCGTAGGGAATGGCCCACAAATATCCGTATGTATCAATTCTAAGACATCCGAAGATCTGTTGGCACCTAATCTTTTCACTTTGGTCTGTTTTCCCTTGATACATTCAACACATACGTCGAAGTCCGAAAAATCAAGGGAATCCAAAATGCCATCAGACACAAGACGCTCAATTCTACCTTTTGAGATATGACCTAAGCGCTTATGCCATAATGTCGCCGAATTTTCCTTATTTAATTTACGCTTAGTACCACGTGATTCCACATGCAAGGATTCATTGTAAGAAGCAATTGTATCAAGCAAATATAGGTTGTCATAAATACTCAAGTAACCGGTTCCCACAACATTTGAATTAAAAGATAAACTGAATTGACTGTTTCCAAATGAACAAGAATAACCTGATTTGTCCAATACAGAAACAGAAACCAAATTCCGTCTAAAAGACGGTACTACAAAAGTATCTTTTAAATCCAAATAATAACCAGTTCCTAACAACAACCTAAAGTGCCCAATTGCTTCCACATCTACCGATTGTCCGTCGCCCACAAAGATGTGTCTTTCAACATCACTTGGCTTTCGGTAGCTCAGGCAACCCTGCATAGAAACACTTATGTGAGTAGTAGCACCAGAGTCTAACCACCAAGTGTTTCTAGGTACTGAAGCTAAATTAACCTCAGAACAGACCAAAGCAAGGAACGTACCCTTATTATCACGCCAGGCGTGATATTTTGTACAGTCCTTCTTTACATGTCCAGGCTTCTTACAGAAGAAACAACCCTGATTATCCTTATGTTGTTTCTTCTCAACTGGACCCTTAGCAGCTTCCTTATCATTCTTCCTTTTCTTGCCCTTATCCTTAGAGGCATAGGCCAAATGAGCACTTTCTGTCTTATCTTGCTTCAACCTGTCTTCTTCTTGCACACAGTATGAAATGAGCTCATTTAGAGTCCATTTCTCCTTTTGACAGTTATAACTGACCTTAAATTGGTTAAACTGTGCAGGAAGAGACAACAAAACCAGATGCACTAATAACTCGTCACAAAGATCGAGTTTAAGTGCCTTAAGCTTTGAAGCAATATGAGACATTTCCATAATGTACTCCCTGATATTTCCTTTGCCCTTATACTTCATTGAAATCAAGCGAGCTAAAAGCGTGCTTGTTTCTACCTTATCGTTTTTCGCAAAACGCTTCTTAATTTCGGCAAGGAAATCTTTAGCCTTAGTAATCCCTTCGGATTCTATGCCCCTGAAGGCTTCCGGAACACCGCGCTTAATGATCATAAGACTCATGCGATTTGAACGCTCCCACTTCTCATGCTCCTTCTTTGCATCAGGAGTGCTATCCGCATTGAGAGGTTGGGGTTGTTCAGTTCTTAATGCATAGTCAAGATCCATGCAGCCAAGAACAATTAATATGTTCTCTTTCCAAACCTTGAAGTTTGTCCCATTTAGCATGGGAATTGAGTTGATGTTAGCAGAAATTGTTGCAGCAGATGCATTAGCTGAAATAAAACAACAAATGCTCACATCAATAACCATAATCAATAAAATTCAAATAATGACAATCCCCATCCAAGATACCGGCACAACATTAATATCAAGTCTTTGGACAGTAATATTAACTTGTAAGTGATACCTTGTTGCAATGATCAAACATTGACAATAACTCATGTCAAATAATGAAACTATCTTTGGATCGATTCATTATTCACATGTAAACCTTATAATTGTCACACGCTTATCATCGCAGATGTGTATACAGTCTAAATAAATATTAACCTTCCTTTGGGCCGATTAAATATTTACACGAAAGCATACACACAAACATCTCACATTCCTCATGAACAATCTACACAAGAGAGGTTACTTTGGCAACTTCTTGTTTCAATTAATCAATTGGAGTGAGAGACAACCTTAATACCTTATTGTCATAATATTTGAATTAGATTTAAATTAAAAAATTTTAATTTAAATCAACTGAATTTCCAAAAATTTAATTGGGGTCTCACAGCTTAATTAGGGCCCATAACTTAAATGAATAAATTAAGTATACCAAAGTGGACCCATGAAAAGCCGAGGCTTAACCATAATGAACACGAAGTTCCCTTAACTTCGAACGCGAGGTTCGACTGTATTGAGTACGAGACTCACTTAAGCACGAACGCGAGGTTCGTCTGAAAATGAACGAACGCGAGGTTCGTTTGATAAAAGAACGCGAGGTTCAACTTGGGAACGAACGCGAGGTTCGTTAAAAAAAATGAACGCGAGGTTCAACTGAAGTACGAACGCGAGGTTCGTCTGAAGTTCGAACGCGAGGCTCGACTGAAGCACGAACGCGAGGTTCGTCTGAAGTACGAACGCGAGGCTCGACTGAAGTACGAACGCGAGGTTCGTCTGAAGTACGAACGCGAGGTTCGTCTGAAGTACGAACGCGAGGTTCGTCTGAAGTACGAACGCGAGGTTCGTCTGAAGTTCGAACGCGAGGCTCGACTGAAGCACGAACGCGAGGTTCGTCTGAAGTACGAACGCGAGGTTCGTCTGAAGTACGAACGCGAGGTTCGTCTGAAGAACGAACGCGAGGTTCGTTAAAAATTGAGCTTGACGCTCACCTGAGTTGAACGCGAGGTTCACCTTAGAACGAACGCGAGGTTCGTTAAAATTGAGCTTGACGCTCACCTGAGTTGAACGCGAGGTTCACCTTAGAACGAACGCGAGGTTCGTTAAAATTGAGCTTGACGCTCACCTGAGTTGAACGCGAGGTTCACCTTAGAACGAACGCGAGGTTCGTTAAAATTGAGCTTGACGCTCACCTGAGTTGAACGCGAGGTTCACCTTAGAACGAACGCGAGGTTCGTTAAAATTGAGCTTGACGCTCACCTGAGTTGAACGCGAGGTTCACCTTAGAACGAACGCGAGGTTCGTTAAAATTGAGCTTGACGCTCACCTGAGTTGAACGCGAGGTTCACCTTAGAACGAACGCGAGGTTCGTTGAGCGCGAAGCTCGGTTAAAATTGAACGAACGCGAGGTTCGTTTGAGGTAACCACCTCCTTAATTTTCGCCATGAACCCTTAGGGTTTCAAACTGAAACCGCCGCCGCCAAACCCAAAAAATTCTTCGATTTTTATTTTCAAAACCAGATCCAGAATCGGAAAAAATTTCTTGATCCAGATCCAAGAAAAATTGAAGAAAAAATCAAAGGAAAATCCAAAAAATGCTTCGGCTGTTATATTGTAAGTCGGGGGATTTGATTATTGGATTTATCCCCCCTACTGTCAATCGTCTCCTTGATAGTTTGTTTTCATCTGAAATACTTGAAGTTTGTTTACCTCGACACTAATATTTATATTGATTTTTGGTTGCTACCCCTTCCGCAGGCTGCAATAGTAATTCCTGTTTATGCGATTTGAACAATATTCATGTGTTCTTTCCTTTTGAAATAAAGTATCTGGGTACTTGAATCTGTAAATATCAACAAACCTGTGTGTGGTATATATACTGGTATTGGTGGCACGATTCTGCCTTAGTTATGTTCTCTTTTTGTTCACAACATAGATTTCTTGTTTTTCACATATTTAGATGCAGCTAGTTGTTGTCCTGTTCTACTCTCTCAATCTTTAACATCCGTATGGTCTTGAAACTACTAGTACAACTATCAATATCCGGTGTAAATTTTACCTGCCGTGATCTCATCTACAATTTGCCATCGACCTCTATAGGCTATCTTCCTCGCCTCCTCAACTTCGCCATCGAAGGCGAGCTTCGATCTTAGGTACGATCTTCTACACACCCCACCTTAAATAAGCGACGTCCTCATCATGACATGACAATTAGCACACCCTGGTATCACTAGGTTATGTGGACTGTAGAGGTGGCTCTCACCGCACTCACGCAATATAGCACTTAGCCCCACATAGCACTTAGCTTCACACTTCTGACTCACAACTGCTACGATACAATTTGTCACGGCCCGATCCGCCGGGCCCATTTGTGCAGTACAAATGGTAGGACCTACCAAGTGTAACACGTTTGGCTTAACCCACTACCAAAATCAACTAGCCGTGTTACAGTTGAGTCTTAGGCATACCTATTTAAGCAACTTAACTTCTGACTCATTTTCTGATGTAGGACTAAATAAGAAACAAAGACATGATTATATTATTTTTAACCACTCTGGATGATGCATAAAGATCTTCTCCTCAAGCTCGCCATGTAGAAAAGGTGTCTTCACATCAAGTTGCTCAAGCTACAAATTAAAATGAGAAACCATGACAAGCAACACATGAATTGAGGTGTGTTTTACAACTGGAGAGAATACTTCATTGAAGTCTTTGGTCTAACTGTAGCCTTTAGCTACCAATCATGGCTTGTACCTTATAGAATCTATATCCAGAGCTCCTTCTTTCTTCTTGAAGACCCATTTATAGCCAACGATCTTCTGTCCCCTTGGTGGCTTCACTAGCTCCCATGTCTGGTTCTTGTGAAGAGACTACATCTCTTCTGTCATCGCAACAGTCCAATTTGCAGCCTCATTGCCACTAATATCCTCCTTATAGGTAGAAGGCTCTGGAACCTCAATCGATTCTGCTATACTCAAAGCATAAGCAAGCATGTCTGCGTATCGTTGAGGAGGTCGGATCTGCCTTTTTGTTCTCCCAGTGGCAATATTATATTGTTGCTCTTGTCGTGTATCATCATCTAAAGTTGAACCTTCAGCAGTATCAACTGGTTCAACATGAGCGCCCTCAAGCACTCTCTTTGAAGTTGAGCTCCCTAGCTTTTCATCAAAAGTAACATCTCTACTAATAATAAATATAGGTGACTTGGGATAAGAACACCACAATCTATATCCCTTCACCGCAGCAGCATATCCTAGAACGATAGCTTTCTTTGCTCTAGGTTCAAGCTTACCATCATTAACATGAAAATAAGCAGAGCAACCAAATACTCTTAAATGAGAGTAATTAGCAGGGGCACCAGATCATACCTCTTCTGGAGTTTTAAAATCAATTACTGTAGAAGGAGATCTGTTTATCAAATAGCAAGCTGTATTGACTGCCTCGGCCCAAAAGTCTTTTGACAAACCGGCATTAGAGAGCATGCCCCGAGCTCTCTCCAAAAGTGTTCTATTTATCCTTTCTGCAACTCCATTTTGCTGAACTGTACGATGACGCACAATACCTTTATTCTTACAGAACTAGTCAAACTCTGTGGAACAAAACTCCATCCTATTGTCGGTTCTGAGGCGCTTCACTTTCTTTCCTGTTTGCTTCTTAATCATAACCTTCCCTTGCTTGAAGTTTGCAAACACATCACTTTTATGCTTCAAAGGATACACCCAAACTTTTCTAGAAAAATCATCAATTAATGTTAGCAAAAAACGAGCTCCACCTTTCGATGGAACCTGACAGGGACCCTAAACATCTGAATGGATATAATTTAGCAAAAAACGAGCTCCACCTTTCGATGGAACCTGACAGGGACCCTAAACATCTGAATGGATATAATTTTAAGTATCCTTGGTTCTGTGGACACCGGTACTAAAGGATATTCTATGGTGTTTGCTAAAAACACAATGTTAAGTATCCTTGGTTCTGTGGACACCGGTACTAAAGGATATTCTATGGTGTTTGCTAAAAACACAATGCTCACAAAAGTCTAATTTGCTGGTTTTCTGACCACAAAGCAGACCTTGTTTGCTCAATATATCCAGTCCTCTCTCACTCATATGCCCTAACCGTATATGTCACAAATGTGTAGTGTCTGAATCTGAATCCTCTGAAGATGACACTACTGCAGCACCTGTCACTATACTTCCTTCAAGGATATAGAGGGTATTTACCTTCTTTCCTTTCATCACAACAAGAGAGCCTTTACTTACTCTCAAAACTCCACCTTCATCTGAAAACTTAAAACCATTTGAGTCAAGGGTGCCTAAAGAAATGAGGTTCTTCTTTAATTCTGGAATATGACGGACATTGCTCAATGTTCTAACAATACCATCATGGGTTCTAATCTTAATTGATCTGATACCAACAGTCTTGCAAGGAGTGTTATTTCCCAATAAGACATTCCCGCCATCGATAAGACTGATATATAACAAACCAATTCCTATTCGGACACATATGGTAGGGACAACCCGAATCAAGAACCCACTCATCTTGTGAATGAGTATTATCACTAACTGAAAGAACTTCATGTGAAATAGAAGACTATTCAGTTATAGTGGCAACTGAATGTTTTACATCCCTAGACTTCGACTATGAATTGTACTTTGCTTTGTGCGCTGGACAATTAGGTTTTATATGCCCATATTTGTGATAGTAATAACATTCAACATTTCTTCTTGGCCTGGACTTTGATCTAGACATGTTTCTAGATTTTCCTCTACCACCAACACCCTTTTTAGGACGACCACAAGCTAACAAGCCTTCAGCTTGATCCTCTCCTCCTACGACAGACACTTTCTGCCTTAACTCTTTTGAATGTAATACTGATTTAACATCCTCCAAAAAAAGTGTATCTCTACCGTATAACATGCTATTGACAAAATTTTCATAGGAATGAGGTAATGAACATAACAAGATGAGTGCTTGATCTTTTTCGTCAATTTTAACATCAATATTCTTTAAATCCATAAGTGTTTTCGGAAAAAGTTGCCTTCATCATTGATTTCATTAAAACTTCAAACGTTACAAATGAAATTCAAATAACAAAAATAAAAATTACAACTTTTCGAAAATAAACGCAAGATCCGTTCGTCGTCTCTTGCTTGCGTGGGTCTTTGGCCTGTGACGGGGACGTTGACATCCGTGGACTACCTGGCAATCAGATCTGGTCCGAATCAATCGGACAGAACTTCGTCGATCCGCAAGGGGATCTAGAAGAACTGGTCCAGAAAAATCGGACAGAGCTTCGTCGATCCGCGAGGGGATCTAGAAACTTGAAGCGCCTATCTCGGCTAACGCGAGATATTTGCTCTTCTTAGTATTAATCGCCAAGGGATAATACTAAGGATCAGGAACGGCTGAGGTAGATCTGATGAAGAACTTGCTCGATCAGTCTTCACTGCAGCAGGGCTTTGCCTATTTCTCTCCAAAACTCCAGATCCTCCAAAAATGAGGCCTTAGGTTGCTATTTATTGGTAATGGGGACACCTAGGGTGCCTAGACACCCCTAGGGTGCCTAGACACCCCTAGGGTGTCTCGGAAATTTCCGAGACACCTTGGGGTGTCTCGAAATTTCCGAGACACCCCTGGGGTGTCTCGGAATTTCTGAGACACCCCTGGGGGTGTTTTGGAATTCCTGAGACGTCCGTTGAGGTGCATTCGATTGTTTTCACCGTAACTTCTTCGTCCGAACTCGGATTTGAGTGATTCCAAGTACGTTGGAAGCTTGACGAAGAGTTCGATCCGCTCCGGTGGTTGGATTATCTGTAGAATGAGTTGTTCTTTTCGTAACATCACGGGGCTCTCGATTAGCCCGTGCCTTCGTTATCCCGAAATTCTGTCAGCTCATGTAGTTCGTCGATTCACTTCAATCGTTCATCGACATCAATCGAACTCCTGTGGATCGGATAGTGATGTTCATCGTTGCTCTTTAACACTGAGCTGTTCGTGGAGACCTATAGGCAGTTTTCGATGCCTACAGATACCCCCTCCAAAGAGTTCCGGCCTTGTTTCTTTTATAGAAGAGGCTGGAACACTTTGGATGTGATTGATCCAGCCTTCAGTCGGTGTAAAGGACCTGCAGTTAGCTTCAACTCTTGACTCCTTCGATTTTCGGTCTATCCAATTCTTTGATGAATAACCGAAGTTCTTCCGACGCTGCGTTTATCGCCTGGCCATCGTTGGAGTCTCGAGTTTACCACCAGTGAGTTGGGTTTGGCTCGTGTCATTGAGTTGACTTTGAACTGACTATCTCTGTCACATCGTGCTGACTTAGGGTTTCAGATCATCGTATGTTGACTTTTTGTCGCAACGCGTTGACTGGCATTGACCTAGGGTTACGCGTTGACCGGCGTTGACCCTAGAGTTTCGAATCGTCGAACGTTAACTTTGGTCGCAACCCGTTGACTGGCATTGACCTAGGGTTACGCGTTGACCGGCGTTGACCCTAGGGTTTTGAATCGTCAAACGTTGACTTAAGTCGCAACGCGTTGACTGGCGTTGACCTAGGGTTACGCGTTGACCGGCGTTGACCCTAGGGTTTCGAATCGTCAAACGTTGACTAGTGGTCGCAACGCATTGAACGGCGTTGACCTGGGGTTACGCGTTGACCGGCGTTGACCCTAGGGTTTCGAATCGTCGAACGTTGACTTTGGTCGCAACGCGTTGACTGGCGTTGACCTGGGGTTACGCGTTGACCCTAGGGTTTCGAATCATCAAACGTTGACTAGTGGTCGCAACGCGTTGACTGGCGTTGACCTAGGGTTACGCGTTGACCGGCGTTGACCCTAGGGTTTCGAATCGTCAAACGTTGACTTTGGTCGCAACGTGTTGACTGGCGTTGACCTGGGGTTACGCGTTGACCGGCGTTGACCCTAGGGTTTCGAATCGTCAAATGTTGACTAGTGGTCGCAACGCGTTGACTGGCGTTGACCTAGGGTTATGCGTTGACCGGCGTTGACCCTAGGGTTTCGAATCGTCGATCGTTGACTTTGGTCGCAACGCGTTGACTGGCATTGACTGGCGTTGACCTGGGGTTACGCGTTGACCGGCGTTGACCCTAGGGTTTCGAATCGTCAAACGTTGACTAGTGGTCGCAACGCATTGAACGGCGTTGACCTGGGGTTACGCGTTGACCGGCGTCGACCCTAGGGTTTTGGATCTTCCGCGTTGACTGGCGTTGACCTAGGGTTACGCATTGACCGGCGTTGACCCTAGGGTTTCGAATCGTCAAACATTGACTTTGGTTGCAACGCGTTGACTGGTGTTGACCTAGGGTTACGCATTGACCGGCGTTGACCCTAGGGTTTCGAATCGTCAAATGTTGACTTTTGGTCGCAACGCGTTGACTGCGTTGACCTAGGGTTACGCGTTGACGTTGACTGGCGTTGACCTAGGGTTATGCGTTGACCGGCGTTGACCCTAGGGTTTCGAATCGTCGAACGTTGACTAGTGGTCGCAACGCATTGAACGGCGTTGACCTGGGGTTACGCGTTGACCGGCGTCGACCCTAGGGTTTTGGATCGTCAAACGTTGACTTTGGTTGCAACGCGTTGACTGGCGTTGACCTAGTGTTACGCGTTGACCGGCGTTGACCCTTGGGTTTCGAATCGTTCGGCATTGATTATCGTGGATTTCGTCGAAATATCCAACAACCGGCGAAGAATAGGCCAATTCGGACTTCAAAAGGGTTCGGGGGGGTCGAAATTAGGTTAAGACACCCAAGGGGTGTCTCAACAAAACCGAGACACCCTTGGGGTGTCTCGGTTTTGCCGAGACACCCCTTGGGGTGTCTCAACAAAACCGTGGTCCCCCCCCATTTGGCTTCTTTCCATTTTTGTTTTCCCCCTCTTTGCTTTCTTTCTTGTTTTAATTTTGTTTCCCCTTTTGTTTTCCCCCTTCTTTTTCAAATTTTCAAAAGAGAAAACTCCTTCTTCCTCCTTCCCTCAATACACCATTGTTTCCCTCTAAGAAACCCATTAAAACTCTTCTCTTTAAACCCTCTTAAATAGGTTGGGTTTTGTGGAAAGATAGAATTTTTTGATGATGGGTTGTGTATGCACGAAGTATTTGGGGGTTTTATGCAAAACTTGCAATATGGCCGAATTTTGGTGGACTTTTATGCAAAAGAGGGCTGAATTTTGTAGGGGCCTTTATACAAAATAGGACTGAAATTTTGAGGCTTGGACTTTAGACCCACTTGGCCACAACTTTGAGGGGTGCTTCATGCGAAAAGACCACAAATTATTGAGGGTTTTATGTGCAAATATGGGCCGAAATATTTTTGGGGGCTTATTTGCAAAAGTGGTCGGAGAATTGAGGTGGTGTTCATGTAATAAAGGACTGAAATTAGGATTTGGATTATATGTCCATTTGATCGAAAATTTGAGGGGTGCTTTATGCAAGAGGACCAAAAGTTGTTGGATAATCGAGTCAGGAGACCAACTAACAGAGCTGATGCATCAATGACTCGCACTTATAGAATTTTTGGTAAATTCTCAGCCATCAACGGGTTTGATGTGCCTTTACCGACTACCGTTTGAATCGGGCTAGCATGTGAATTATTAAAACCCGTTTCACATGTAACGTTGTGCTAAGAGAGTGAATTCTCTTAGACTTCGTGCTATGATGTCGAATACATAGGCTTTGCCTTTGTTACGGGAATAGGCTACCCGGCCACACGTGTTAGGTGTGGACTCACCCCTTCTTAGGCTTCGGGATAAAATTCCCCAAGTTTAGATCTTGGTGTTTTTTTCAATCGGCGAAAGACTAAACCGGCAATGCGTGTTAGACATAGACTTTGGGATTTTTGGCAAACCCCCAGCCATCAACGGGTTTGACGTGCCTTTACCGACTACCGTTTGAATCGGGCTAGCATGTGAATTATTAAAACCCGTTTCACATGTAACGTTGTGCTAAGAGAATTGCTTCTCTTAGACTTAATGCTATGATTTTGAATACATAGACTTCGCCTTTGTTACGGGAATAGGCTACCCGGCCGCACGTGTTAGGTGTGGACTCATCCCTTCTTAGGCTTCGGGATAAAATTCCCCAAGTTTAGATCTCTGTGTCTTTTTCAATCGGTGAAAGACTAAACCGGCAACGCGTATTAGGCGGTGACTCATCCCTACTTAGGCTTCGGGATAAAATTCCCCAGAATCGAACTCTGGTGTCTTTTTATACGGAAAAAGACTAAACCGACAACACGTATTAGGCGTTGACTCATCCCTACTTAGGCTTCGGGATAAAATTCCCCAGAATCGAACTCTAGTGTCTTTTTATACGGAAAAAGACTAAACCGGCAACGCGTATTAGGCGTTGACTCATCCCTACTTAGGCTTCGGGATAAAATTCCCCAGACTGGATTCTGGTGTCTTTTTCAATCGGTGAAAGACTAAACCGGCAACGCGTATTAGGCGTAGGCTTATCTCTATTTAGGAGTTGAGATAAAATTCCCCGTGCACAAAGTGCACGGATTGGAAGTTGGGAATTTTGTCTTTTCTCAGGGTAAAGACGAACTGGAAAATGGGAGAGGAAGAATTTTATATTCTATCTCCCGGCACTGAAGAGGAAGAATTTTATATTCTATCTCCAGTTGGAAAGGAAACTCAAGATGGGATCTCCACCCCCAGAATCCGAAATGATGAAACTAAGAGTGGGATCTCTACTCCGAGAATCGGAAAGGTTCAAACGACCCTAACTTTTATAGGATTGGTCATTTGAATCAAAAGAATCCCTCATTCATTAAGGAGAAAGCCCAATTTCGACCCTAACTTTTATAGGTTTGGTGGAAAAAGAACAAAAGCAGATTTTCGTTTATCGAAAAGGAATGACTCGGTCTAACCATCTGTAGGTTTGACTAAGTGAGATTGGGAACAATCCTAACTTTTATAGGTTTGATTGCTCAATTTAAAGTGGACCTCTCGTTCATGGAAGGAATCGAGAGAGGAATTTGGCTTCGGCCCTAACTTTTATAGGTTTGACCTGAAAGCAAAGAAAGTGGAATACGGGTAGCAAAGAAAGTGCCAACTCGTATTATCACTCAAAGGAAGACTTTAATGCTAGGTGATTAGGACCTAACATGTTGAGTCTGAGAAATGGCAATGACTGGCAGATGGAAATTTTAGTGGATCCACCATCAATTGGTTTGATTAGCAGATGGTTTGGTGAGGAAAGATTAACCTATCAGAGGATTGGATCTCATCTCACAAAAATAACTCATGAGAGTTAGAGTTTGACAAGAAGAAACATTTCGGCGTTCGGAGTTCGAACGTGGATTTCTTATTCATCTTTTACAGTGACTGGGTTATCCCTAAGAATATCACCCGTGGTATTCTTTCGAGAACTTCCCGATACATGAATAATCCACCCCCAGCTTCCCTTGTGGAACTGGGTCCGACATTGTACTCAGTTGGGTGTCCGGGTTATTCTTAAGAATATCAGGCTTAGTATTCTCCAGGAACTTCCCGTGAAAGAAAGGAAACAGTTTAGACTCATATACCTGTTGGAGTATGTAAGGAAGCAGTTTAACCTCATGCGCTTGTTGGAGGATTGAGAAACAGTTTATACTCGTATACTCTTTGGAGTCTTGCCGTTCTCAATTGGCTTACCTTAGCGTTATAACGCCGGCTTCAACCAAGGTCTGAATGTTATTCTTGAGAGTAAAGCAATCCTTGGTGGGATGAAGGACCCTCCTGTGGTATGCACAGTACTTTGGATCAGTCGTGTTGTCAGCTTCCTCCTGATTTGTGATAGGTGGTAGCTTGATCTTGTTACTTTCGAGGAGGGATTTGAAGATGGCTAGAACATCTTCGTCTTTGAAGGAGTATTCTTTTTGGAGTTTCGGTTCCGAAGTCTTTTGCTGCCTTCGGGATTGCTGTTGTGACCTTGATTGTTGAGGCGCCTTTTGTTGCCGCTGTTGCGGTTGTGCTTGCACCTCGAATGTTTGATTCGCGTCCACAGCATTCGCATGTGCTTTTCCCTTATGGACAAAGTTCTCTTGCGGGGCATTATTAGCTATTTGGCCCCTTTCCGCCTTCTTCCTTTTAAGGAATCGTTCGGCTCTTTCTCCTCGCACCTTTAGATCCTTCCAGGTCTTTGGCGGTGCCATTACCATAGCTTCGAGGATGTCCAATGACAGATTATTGTGACAAGTCTCGAGGATGAAATCTTCGCTGACCGGGTCCCTGCAATTCATTGCTTTGTTTCGGAACCTCTTCACGAAGTTTTCGACCGTCTCACCATTCTTCTGCTTCTCATCGAATAGTGTACCGATTGAGATTTCGGTGTCGTCATCGAAGAAGTTTGTCAAAAACATATCTTCCATGTCGTCCCAACTGCTGATACTCCCGGGCTTGAGACGGCGATACCAGTCGAAGGCTGCTCCGCGAAGAGTGCCGACGAATGACCGCACCATAAGAGGTTCATTCCCAGAAATTATTCCTAGGTGGGACTTAAAATATATTAAGTGTTGGGTAGGGGAACCCTTTCCATCAAACGGCGTAAAGTTGATTAAATTGAACTTTGCCGGATATGGAATTGATTCCCACTCCCTTGGGTATGGACATGGTATGCCGGACCTCTTCACCTCTTGAGCATTCATCAATGCGTTGATTTTGCTCTCTAAGTCCTTCATTTTCTTGTCTTCACTCGTATCTGTCTTCGAGTGGCTTCTAGGAGAAGTAACGTGGTCCTCTTTATCATCCGAGGGACCGCCTCCGTTATTGTTGTTGACAGGAGGGATAGTTATGTTAACATTGTCCTCTTCCCGTTCATTCTCCTCTTGATTGCGACGACTGGGTCCTCCTTGGTGAGTCGTCAGAGCCGCGATTTGTTGGTCATACATCTCTCTCATCTGCTGCATGGCCATCTCCATCTCGAACTTGAAAGCTTCCTTCTGCTTAGTCAGGGCCTCTTCAAGCATCTTGTTTACTTGTTCGGCGCTGATCATAAGTGATTCGTAAGGCTGTCCCGCACTAGACGCCGTGTCATCGGATGCTATGGCCGAGTAGGAGTCTGAACTAGCATCTGACACCTCCTCTTCCAAAGGAAGTCCCTTTTGCATCCTTTGGTAATTCTTTCGCGTATTGATCCTTGATCGCGATCGAGTCACACGCTGGGATACTCCGGCGAGCCGGTCTGGGTTGAAGTGTCGCGTTGATTTCCCTCTGCCGGTCATATTAGCCGACACTTCTAGGTATTCGTCCTCTTGTCGATCGAACTTCTTCCCATGAAAACGCCTCGGCTTAGAAATTCTCTCGAACATCGAGACTCTCTTTAGGGTTTCAGAACAGCAGCATTTTGACAACACCGCCTTGATGATGTTGGCACACGGACAGTGAGACTCCGTGTCTTGAGCGCATCTCTTTTGAGACTTACTCGCACCCCCAGCTCTATAGTACAACTCATCAGTTTGATAACTGGAGCAACCCATAGAGTGTTGGCATGACTTCCCAGGTATAACACAATCATCATCAGACGAATGTGTTTCCTTCTGAGGATATGACGCTTTATTAGCGTTTTCAAAAGTCGCTCGTTCAAGTCCACGCTTTTGTGAGCGTAAAAACTTAACGGGCTCTTGAACTTCGACACGCAATCCAATGCGGTCGGAAACAGGGGCTTTCCCTTTGTTATCTTTCTTGGGGGGATTAGCACGACCCCCAGTCAGGTTTGTTGTTTGGGGACTTTTTAATGGTCCCAATCGCTCCTTGACAGGTGCCTTACCTCGGTTCTCCGGTAAGGGACCGAGGCGATCTTTCAAAGGAATCCTTGATTTTGAAGGATCCACGTTCTTGCCTAACTCCGTAGGAAGTGCGGGAATGGGACCTGGATTTGAAGAAGTTTGGGTGATAACTCCACCCACTTTTGTCTTAGGTGCCAATTTTGACTTTGGTACCCAAACCCGTTTATGTGTGGACGGCTTTTTGACCGCCTCTTCTTTCTGCATCTCTTCCGCCTTCTGCAGAAGGACTCGGGCATGCGCAAGCAAGGCGCGACGTTTCTTGATTCGCTCCTCGAGCGTGGAGCGATTCCTCTTGACGCGGACCCATTCATTTGTCTCTGCTTTAGAACAGGAGTTAGTTGTCCGGCGTTGTTGCTCTTGGCGTTGTCTGGACTTTAGATCCTCATTGTAGCGGATCCCGTCCATTGGCTCCAAAGCCTTGGCCAGCTGACGAGCAAGGCGTTGACGCCGTCTTTGGCGTGCTCTCTTTGACAATGCTGGAGCGTCTTCAGTAGCCATCTTCTCGGCGGAGGAGAAGTCCGGATCTGCGGTCTCGACCACGTTGGACGACGTGGGGACGTCGCGTGGTGCGGGCGCAGCGGCGGCAATTGGATCTTGGATCTTCGAGCCGAAGGTCCCGCGAACATTTCTGGAAGAGGATGCCTTCCTGCGCCTGTTCGGAGAGGCGGATCTGGAGGAGGAGGAAGAGAGGTACTCTTCAAACTTCTGCTGATCGAACTCATACTCGATCTCTTCATTCACCCGGATCTTGAATGCCGGTTGCGTCACGACAGCCTCTGCAGTGAGGCTGTTGGCTCCCACTGTGGTCGCCAGCTTGTTTTCAGAAAAAGTTGCCTTCATCATTGATTTCATTAAAACTTCAAATGTTACAAATGAAATTCAAATAACAAAAATAAAAATTACAACTTTTCGAAAATAAACGCAAGATCCGTTCGTCGTCTCTTGCTTGCGTGGGTCTTTGGCCTGTGACGGGGACGTTGATATCCGTGGACTACCTGGCAATCAGATCTGGTCCGGATCAATCGGACAGAGCTTCGTCGATCCGTGAGGGGATCTAGAAACTTGAAGCGCCTATCTCGGCTAACGCGAGATATTTGCTCTTCTTAGTATTAATCGCCAAGGGATAATACTAAGGATCGGGAACGGGTGAGGTAGATCTGATGAAGAACTTGCTCGATCAGTCTTCACTGCAGCAGGGCTTCGCCTATTTCTCTCCAAAACTCCAGATCCTCCAAAAATGTGGCCTTAGGTTGCTATTTATAGGCAATGGGGACACCTAGGGTGCCTAGACACCCCTGGGGGTGTCTCAGAAAATCCGAGACACCCCTAGGGTGTCTCGGAAATTCCGAGACACCCCTGGGGTGTCTCAGAATTTCCGAGACACCCCTGGGGGTGTTTTGGAATTCCTGAGACGTCCGTTGAGGTGCATTCGATTGTTTTCGCCGTAACTTCTTCGTCCGAACTCGGATTTGAGTGATTCCAAGTGCGTTGGAAGCTTGATGAAGAGTTCGATCCGTTCCAATGGTTGGATTATCTGTAGAATGAACGAGACTCGAAGGGCGTTGTTCTTTTCGTAACATCGCGGGGCTCTCGATTAGCCCGGCTCTCGATTAGCCCGTGCCTTCGTTATCCCGAAATTCTGTCAGCTCATGTAGTTCGTCGATTCACTTCAATCGTTCATCGACGTCAATCAAACTCCTGTGGATCGGATAGTGACGTTCATCGTTGCTCTTTAACACTGAGCTGTTCGTGGAGACCTATAGGCAGTTTTCGATGCCTACAATAAGAATAGTGTTAAGTTCATCTAAGTAGTCTTTAATTCGCATACCTTCCTTCATGCGAAGGGTGAAGAGGCGTTGCTTCAAGTATAGCTTGTTTGTTAGAGATTTTGTCATGTACAAGCTCTCCAACTTG
The DNA here is from genome assembly GCF_001876935.1 of Asparagus officinalis. Lineage (NCBI taxonomy): Eukaryota > Viridiplantae > Streptophyta > Magnoliopsida > Asparagales > Asparagaceae > Asparagus > Asparagus officinalis. Next base: position 23,546 of record NW_017972673.1, read on the forward strand.
AGTCATAAGCTGGCGGCGGTATCTTCATTTGCAACCTCCCGCAGGACCTCATCGGCCAAACAGAGCTGTATGGCACTATGCGCCTTCATCTCCAGCTCTTCTTTCTCATCATCGGTCATAGATTTCAGCAACTTATCCTTTCCGGACAAGACCTTGAACAGTCCTTGTTGTACTAGGAGAGCCCTCATTTTTACTCTCCACAAACTGAAGCTGTTTCTCCCATCGAATTTCTCCACTTTGTATTTTGTAGAAGACATCTTGAAGCCAACTAGAACAGTAATTGTATTTATGAATAGTAGCCGTATTTGTGAACAGTAACTGTACATATGAATAGTAACCATACGTATGAATACTAACAATACTTTTGAATAGGACCGTACACGTGAATAGTACCCAGTACCTTTAAAGAGTAAATGATAATCTAGCTTATTTTTTGATGTGGAGGATCCACTTTTAGTGACAGCTACAGAGCATACGATAAGCAGATACACATACTGTAAGCAGCTCTGATACCAGTTTATTGCAGTGGAGGGGCTTCATATACAAGAGTGGACAAAAAGAAAACAACACATAAGGATTTAACGTGGTTCGGTCAATATGACCTACGTCCACGGGTGAGAACAACAGAGAACTTCACTAATAACCAAAAGAGAATATTACAAAAGAGGAGACCACTCTCTAACCCGAGACTCTCACAAAGAAAGAGGACTCTTTCTATCTCACTCTCTTCTCTCCCTATTCAACTCTTTTCTTTTCTTTCTCTGAGTTTGTTCATGCTCTGAGAACTCTCCACAACCTCCGTTTTATAAGCTCAAAATATTAATAAAATAATACAAAATGGTTGGTGAGTTTTGACAATTGAAAAAACGCCAGAGAGAGGGTTGGTGAGGTTTGATTTTTCCTTCATCTTCAAAGTCACGTTTAATAGGTAATTAGAATGTACACAATCAAGGAGGGCACTCAGTTAACATTCCTCACAATATACCTATTAAAGAAAATCCTCATCCAACTACCCAGTTCAAGAAAATATCCCCTGAAGAAATACAAAGAAGAAGAAGCCAAAATTTGTGTTTTACCTGTGATGAGAAGTGGCATAGAGGACACCAGTGCAAGGGAAAGTAACTCTTCATATTGGAAGGGGTCTTAGATGGACAGATGGAAGAAAATGAAGAGGACTGTGGTGCAGTGGGAGAAGAAATTATGGCTGTTGAATTAGCTGAAAACCTGATTCAAGGGGCTCCTTCTATATCAGTTCAGGCATTAAATGGAATCAGTGTTGCTCATACTATAAGAGTAATGGGTTATTACAAGAATCAAGCTGTTAGTATTCTTATAGATTCTGGGTCTACTCACAACTTTATCATTGCTAAACTAGTGAAGAGACTGGGATTGAATGTGACAGAGTCTAAGGATTCAAACGTTTTGGTGGCTAGTGGAGAGTTGATTAAGGGAGCTGGGGTCTGTCAGAAAGTCAAGCTAGATTGTCAGGGAGTGCAAATATTGATTGATTTTTTGGTTATGCCTATGGGAGGGAGCCAAATTGTTTTAGGAGCAGATTGGATGAAAACACTGGAGGATATTACCTTGAACTTTAAAAAATTGCAAGTAACTTTTTTAAGTGAAGGAATAAAAACTGTTGCAGCTGAGTTCGTGACCTCTTTGGGGTTACGTTTCAACCCTTACATGACACAGGCATGTTTATTTACTTCTACTACTTTTCTCTTTGCAAAGTTTTACCTATCTGATTCATTTCAGCTTGATGGATATTTTTTTTGCGTAACTAAGTAGTGCATAGACGATTTTGATATGGTTTTTTTTTGTGGATGACTTGGATATGTTTCATTAATAGGAGGAGTACTTTATTTACCTATACTTTTTTGACATTGCTGCTTGTATTCATTGTTCTCTTACTTGAACTCGTTTACTAGTAAATAGTCCTCGTGAAGATTTAGGCAACTATACAAACTGTAAAAGTGTATAACTAATAAAGCCTCAGGATTTTCTTTAATATGAGTTTTGCAATCGACTCAAGTGACTAAAATGTAGGTTTTTTTTTTGCCATTTCACGTTTCAAGAGTTTACAAAAGGTGATTCATATAGTAAGTAGATACTATCATGTGCATGCTTGATAATAAGTAGATACACTTGCAGGTTATCCATCTATCATAGAATTATAGTACATTTATCAATTAGTCTATTCTCAACCAACCGGTTAGTGCATAAATAATAATGGAATTGCAGCGCCAGCTAATAATTTTGTTAAATTTGTGTTGTCTGAAAGGTTATGTCAATGTAGCCTATGAATGGAATGCCACTTGGCTTGCATGCATACTCTCTATCTGAGCCTGTTGCTTGCTCCGTATACATATTGAGCCGCATGACTATATCACAAAGCTTTTCAATGCAGTTGTTCAGTTTAATAACATCTTGACCGATTTTGATCGGGGATATATGGAGCTATATTTCGTTAGGTTATTTTAAACAAATAACTTTCTTATGCTTGACCACTATACCCCTAAAATATTAGGACCTATTTTAGCTCCCAAACTTCTAATTTGGAACTAAACGATTTCATGATAATTTTGCTTTCCAGATGACTAAGGCTGGGGAGATTGGATCTTCAATTTGGAACTAAACGATTTCATGATAATTTTGCTTTCCAGATGACTAAGGCTGGGGAGATTGGATCTTCTACTATGCCTCATAAAGTTAATCCCATTGATTTTGACAATAGTGAGGGCAACTTGTGTTTGGCTAATGCTATTTTATCTGCTAGCTCTCAGCTCGAAATTGCCCATCTCTCGTATGCAGGTGTGTATCATTTACTTTTCCATCTTTATTCATGGTTCTTGAGGAGTACCTAATGTGAAGTTCAGTGCTATATCACAGTTCAAAAAACACGTCTTAGTGTTTCATTTTGGTGAAGTGATACTATACTTATTGCATGTGTAATCATTGTCAGAGGGATTTGACCGATTCTACTAATTTGAGGAATTTGGGTATTGGATCTGGGTATTCTCTCTTGGCATACAAAAGTGTACTACAAGGAATCCGAAAGCTTCAGGTTAGTAGTAAAATCTGTATGAGATGGTTATCACTAGAGAATTAGATATAAAGCTAGATGTGTTATTAGTAGGAAATGTGTCGCTGTCGTCGTTCTTTGCTTCATGTATGTTGTTTGTTCTGTTCTTGCTTTAACTATTCGGGTTAGGCAAATGTTGAATTTGAATTCGTCACAAATGCAAGATGCTAAATTCTGTGAATTACAAGATCATAGAAACGTGGATCTATTTAAAGATGAATTCTTGTCTTGCTGTCAACATAATTTCTATCCAATGTACATCCATCTAATAATATATATGATTTTATGGATGTTTAAGTTTTTTTCTATATAAGTATTTCTTTTCTAAAATTTTACTAACCATTTCCCTCAAAAATATTGTATGAACTATGTCTTTGCTATCCTTTTCAATTTCCTTTAGATCTATTATTTGGGATCCATAACAATGCTATCTGGCGTGATTCTTTTGAAAATTTTTTGCCTATACGTTCGAGTAGTTGATGCGAAGAAAGATACATCTTTGCCTATACGTTCGAGTAGTTGATGCGAAGAAAGATACATCTAAACGTGGCAAAAGCTCCTTTTTTGTTCAATATACTGCCGACGTATAAATACAATCCCAATGTTAACATTTAATTAGGCTTGGCAAATGGGTCGGGTAGGGTCATAGTTGACCCAACCCGTATAAGTGTGACCTCACCGGACCCGTTTAACAAATGAGTCAATGCGATTCGACCCTTTTATTAAACGGGTTACCCGACCCAACCCATATAACCCGAATGACCCATTTATCAAATCTCAGTTTAATATCGTGGATACTATACAGATCAAGATGAAATTCTTTTGACTCTTTTGATAATCACAAGTCAAAATATGCAATGTTGCTACATAGATTGTACAAGAGATTGACCCTTTTAAAAAACAATCCTAATTAAGGATTAGGTTGCCACTTATTCACAGCATTGTAAACCATGGTCCTCGCCTTTTTGGCCATCGCCTCACTCCGACGAACCCCCCAATCCCTCTGATCCTCGCACGGCATAAAAGTCAAAACCGGACAGAACCTGGGCTTTAGAAAAAACCAGCACACTCCCAGGCTGACCTCTGACCCTTCAACACCGCAACGTAGTTCCTCCTCAGATCCAGAGCTCCATTCTTGACCAGATCCTAATAGTTCTCCCCTATCGAGGTGAAGTAGTTCCCCAACAACGATTGGTTCTCCAGCTTCTCGCAGCTCGCCAGGTCGCAGATCACGTCGGGCACCCATTTCCTCCCCTTCCTTGACCTCCCCTTATCCGCCTCCAATCTCGTTCGTACAAGCAAAAACGTGATTGATCTTGACCGTTGAAACGCTGGCTCGCTATCGATGAGGGCTGAGATGCGACCGACCATGCCGGAGACGCTGGACCTGGCGGGAAACTGGGTGTCGAAGGAAGAGGAGAGAGAGGAGAAGGAGGAGGATGAAGAAGACGAAGATGATCTTCATATTTGGAGTTTGCAACCCATTTAGAATTAAACGGGTCGGTATTGGGTTACACGGGTCAGTTCGGGTCAACCCTAATTTACCCATCTAATAAACGGGTCAGTTCGGGTTGACTCATTTATGACTCGACCCATATAACTCGAACCATACCCAATATAAACGGGGCGGGTCGGATCGGGTTGACGGGTCGGGTTATAATTTGCCACCCCTACATTTAATCAAGTTTATTCTAAAACTTGGCTAAGTTAGTTTGAAGTTTAAAGCTCCTTATTTTAAAGTAATTTTACTTTGATTGTACATTTTTGATACAGTGCCATCAATATGTCTCATTCCAAATTACAGATTTAATAATGACATGACTCATGAAATTATACTACTTTGTAACTCTCTTCATTTCTTAATTCTTTATTTCTTCTTCATCATGTATAGGTAAATGAGTCTCGTCTCAATGAAGACCTGGACCAGGTGTGGGAGGTTCTTGCAGAACCAATACAAACAATAATTCCTGATAGTGCACTGCACTTCCCTTTAGACTATAAGCGTCTATGGTTAAATCTAGAATAATACAGATATATAACAGCAAAAACTAAATAGAAAACTAAACTGCAGTAATTTAAAATTTTCCAACTCATCTGCTGTGCGTTTGTAAAACGCTGTGGTTATAGCATTATTTGGCCTACTCCGGTGCAATGATCCCAATGCCAAATTGCTTCCAGGAACAACAGTCCAGTACTTTGGTGTGCACCGACCCAGTACTATCAAGATGTACTCGATCTATAAGGTAAAAATCTCATCGATCTATCAGGCAAAGATCTCCTCGATCTATAAGACAAAGATCTCCTCGATCTATAAGACCTTCTCGGTCTAGGCACTCTTCCTACGAGCACATGCTATTCTACAACATATATATCTGTATATATTGATTGTTATTTTTGGAATGAATTTTCCTTAAGGATTTGGGGTCTATTTATAGCGTTTGGGAAAATACTATGTACTAATAAAATTATAATATTTTACTATGCTCGTGGGATCCACGTCTTAAATTTTCTTCAGTGGGGCCCACAACTTTTGACAAAAAATTGAAAACATGGGCTTCTGCAGTAGCCCATGTGATTGTTGAAAAAAATTCAACATAGACTTTATTATGACTGCTATGTTGTATTGTTTTTGAAGGTTTTATATAGGACATCTAATTCCACCTCCCCCAGCATTTTCACTATATGAGAGGGGTATTTTCACTCGAAAACAAATAGAATATAATTACATTAAGTCTCAATGATGGTCTAGTTACAAACTATTATTCTAGCATTCCTTCTTAAGCTGGAAGAGCATATAGACCTGTCATTTTTAGCTAGTTAAATCTAAGCAAAAATTTCCCTTCCCCTTCCTCCCTCCCAACCCCCCCAAAATAGGTAATGTTTTAGCGAAATTGTTACCTATCTGTCTAAATTGATATGTGAAGTGACAATTTGCTCAATATCATTTCATAATGAAGTGACAATCAACCTTTATATGCTTCCTATTCTCTTGAGATTTAGTTTGTACCATTGGCAATATACGCCAGAACCTGATTATTAAGATGTATTTCCATAGCCTGAGGTAGAAACACACCTATCTCCTGATGAAGGTATTTAATCAACATAATCCCTCCAGCAGCGAGAGCCATAAATTGATAATCAACTTTAGCAATAAATCATGGCACGATAGTCTGCTTCATCATGAGATCACCATATTCCTCCAATAAAAGTACAATATCTACCAACGAGACACTATCAAGAGTATCATTTGCTCAATCAACATCAAAATAACCAATAATATTAAAGAATAAAAGAGACCCTTGTTGCTGATGGACTCTATCTCGTTAATTTTCTTACATTAGGTTATGCACAGATACAACGTCCCAGAGGCATATGAGAAGCTGAAGGATCTCACCAGAGGAAGAGTTGTCAGCAAGGAGAGAATTCAAAAGTTTACTAATTGCTTGCAATTGCCAGAAGAAGCAAAGAGCGTTCTCTTGAATTTGACTCCCCAGTCATACATTGGAGAAGCAGAGAAGTTGTCTAAGTCTATCGACGATCATGTGGATTTGGTGAATAGGTTCAGGCTTTTATAGCCGTTGAAACAAACGTTGAATGAACGAGATGAAAATTTTACTAATTGAACTATTCGTGGTTCATGTTACTTCCCCTTTGCATTTTCATTATGAGCAAAGGCAGGTTATACCACAAACCGTTTGTGTTTGTATTATTGTTTAAGCTTGCAAGGGTAAATTAACAAAAGGAAAACGAAATTGAATAAGCTTGTAGCATTGTTGGGTGATATTTATACCAGTGCAATCAGTTTCATTTGGTTCTTTTACTAATGGCCTGGAGGAAGAAAATTGGAAGCAGGAGGATTCAAATACTAGAAATGGATTCTGGTGAAGCAACACGAGTATGCTTCCATGTATTGCTAAGTTCATTGTATTCTCCTTGTGTCAATTGTATTTTATATTCTCCTGGTACTTGTATTTGTGATCAACATATAGGAATCAGAATGCTTTGGCTGTTATATTGTAAGTCGGGGGATTTGAATATTGGATTTATGCCCCCATGAAGGTTTTTCCCCCTTGTGTCAATTGTCTCCTTGATAGTTTGTTTTCATTTGAAATACTTGAAGTTTGTTTACCTCGACACTTATATTTATATTGATTTTTGGTTGCTACCCCTTCCGTAGGATGCAATAGTAATTCTTGTTTATGCGATCTGAACAATATTCTTATGTTGTTTTCTTTTGAAATAAAGTATCTGGGTACTTGAATATTTAAATATCAACAAACCCATGTGTGGTATACTAGTGTTGGTGGGACGATTATGCCTTAGTATTCTCTTTTGTTCACAATATAGATTTCTTGTTTTTTACATATTTAGATGCAGTTAGTTGTTGTCCTGTTCTACTCTCTCAATCTTTAACATTTGTATGCTCTTGAAACTACTAAAACAACTATCAAAATATCCGGTGGAAATTTTATGTGGCGTGATCTCGTCTGTAAGAATTGAGATACATGGTAAGGATTGAGAGAATTAGACCATGTTTATTATCACATAAGTAAAGAGAATCCAGATCCAAAAAATACAGTTGCTTCTCTAATTACATCAAAATATGCAAAATCAACATCTAAATATGCAAAAACAAAAATCACTTACAAAAATCATTCTAGTTCTTTCTCTAATGTGCCTCCAAAGAGTATAGTTTGCTTGAACTCGAAGAGTAAATATTTGGCAAAACCTATTGATAGTAAAAAGTTTATTGTTCTGTTGAATTTCGTGATAGCTGTTATATCAAGTTTTTCTCATTACTACTTGAATTAACTTAAGTTTTATCAGCTTAATATTCTGTTCTTTTATCAGAAATAGTGCCTATAGCTTGGGATCTCATGCAACTATTATTATGATAAGTATGAAGAGTTTTGAGAAATGAAGGAAAGAGAAAAAAGGAAAAAAAGAAAAGAAAAATGAGCTATTTGTACTACAATAAGCAAGCGGCCGTACAAAAAACAGCCTGATTATATGTACCACTACCACCCAAATACTCTTAGCGCCTTTAATATTTATGAAAGTTAACACTGGTGATTCTTAACAATACATTCATCATAAGATTTTGCTGACGTGACAATGATCTGACCCTACCATGTTCAGTAAAAAATTAGAGAAATCACAAGTTCAACATACACGTTTGTATGAAACTTATTACTATTTTTTGCAAACATGGCAGCCATGTGATCTCCTCAATAATATTTTACAGAAATTTGAAAAAGAACATAGATTGATGACAATGATATTATTAATGACTATGGTTGACGACTTCTAAATATTAATGATCCAAAAATCTATATGCATTATTAGATTATCCATCATTTAGCTACCTTTTAAGGAAAATGTCTGATGAACTAAACCTAACCTCCACAGGAAACACGTATAAAATGAATCAAGGCGCTCACTCCTCATTCTCTCCGATTCCTTAAAAAAAGGCGGCTCCTTTTTCCCGCTCCACTAAACCCCGAACAAATTCCCCCCTAAAAAATCTAGGGTTAGGGTTTCGATCTCGTCTGTAACTCCAAGGAAAAGCTATTATCACCCCCTCGAGCCCCGTTCGCTTTCTTGCCGCGCTTTTCCTGCTCTCCCTCTTCATCTTCGATCAGCATACGATCATGCCAGCTAGGGTTTCGGATTCAGCCCACCCCTCCTCGGCGATTCGAACTACTTAGGGTTTCGTTGAGCAGTTCAGAAGGAGTCACGACTACGAAAGTAAAGATTTACATTCTCGGTTTCCTAGCTGGGGAATTTTCATGAGCACAAGCCATGCCTTTTATTGACTACATGCTTGTTTTTTGCTTTTTTGTGATTATTTTGTTGCTAAGTTTTCTTAAATCTCATATACTATAATCTTGAAATGTTTCTCAAAAGAGGCATCTTTTGAATTTTTGAATAAAGATAGGATTTTTTATAAGTTTACGGGAGGGAATATTTTGGGATAGAGCATAAAACTTTTAGTAAATAATAAATATCATATGCTATAGGTCACTTTTTTTTCTTCTTCTGAATTTGTAATATAGGGCTTCCACTATTGTATTTTGTATTTTGAATTTCAGGTTCTTAATTTTTTTTAAATAAATTGAGATGATCCTTTGGCAGTCCTTAATTTATAGTGAGCTATATTCAATCCAATAATTGGGCTTATGAATCTTCAATGATGGTTAAGTTTGATCCGAAATGATCTAATTTTTTTGGTGATCCTTTTTCTTCAAATTTCCTCATATTTGGACAACTGGTTGAATATGTTTTGGTTGTGTGAACTTTAATATTTTAGATGGAGCATCATCGTAAAGAGAAGGTTGTTGATCTTGAGTCTTTTAGCATTATGTCGCGATCATCTTTAGATGGCGATATTTGCAGAAAGTCAAGGATTTGCACCCATTCTTTAGTGAATATGAGTTAATCCGTTACCATGTAATGGTCGAGGTAACTTTCATTCAATTATCCTGTAAGAATACATATTTAATAAGTGCTTTTTTATTCAACACCAGTGCACAGTGTTAGTCTTACATTATGTTTTTTTTTTAGAATAATGGTTTCATATTTAAATGTAGATTTTACAATGATTTTTGTAGTGAATGATAAAGAAATGTTTCTGGTAAAGAATGAAGAAACTGTGGTTGTTGATTGGATATCCTTGTTTGTCTGGCTTACAAATCATAATATGTCTCAGGTATTTAGATAAAAGGTTTAAAGCCTTAGTTAGCTCAAAAGGTTTAAAGTTGTGCCTAAAATGTTCCTGTGAACCATTGGGATATTTATATTTGACATGCATATCTGACAATAGCACCCCCTCTTCTAATAAATTTGCATATGATGTAGTATTAGCAGTTTCTGTATGAGTCCATCGAACATTGTTTATTTAGGTCATGCTTATTAGTGTGCTTTCTTTTACAATCTGACAAAACGTCCAGCCTCTGCTTTGATATAGGTAGCAGTCTTCATTAAAACTTGTCATAGTGTAGTCATGTCTTGGGTAATGGAGAAAGAGGTAACTTACAAGTAAAAAAGGTTTACCTCTTTCTCCATTACCCATCATGATCTGACAAAGCTGGCCACTGTAGTTATATTTTCATGTTGGCTACTTAGTGCAAAATGCTAATCTGAAGCGATTCTTTTTAGGTAAAATGGTTACTAAAATTAACAGAAATACCTGAAATCAAGGAGCTTCAAAACTTTAGCGAGAATGCCAGGTCTTATTTAGAAAGTATAGTTAGTGGCTTCAGCAAAGCTGATGCTCTGGAAGTGAAAAAGATTGAAAAAGTAACTAACCACGATGTTAAGGTAGTGGAATACTTCTTGAAACAGAAATGTCAATCCAATGCTGAGATTGCTGAGGTGAGTTTTTGATGTTCCTTGTTGTGGGTACTCTATGCTTCCTCTTTTTATAACTACGACTAACTGTGATTTCAAAGATTTCATTTGATGCTTAATATTTGACATCAAATTCTACAAAATTCTTTTTTAGGTACTAGAGTTTTTCCATTTTGCTTGTACATCAGAGGATATAAATAATTTAGCCCAAGCATTGACACTGAAGGTGGCGTTCAACACTGTCATATTTCTTGTGATGATTGAGTTGTTGGATGCAATATGCAAATTAGCGAAGGAAAATGCTCATATCTCCATGTTGTCTCACACTCATGGACAGGTATTTTCAGTTCTAGATGAGAGGCAACTCTTGTTATAACGGAATACTAACTTTTTGTTGATTAGATGTTATCTACAAAAACTTTAATG
>NW_017972673.1:34579-35792 GCF_001876935.1 Asparagus officinalis
CTTTCATTAAATTCTCCTGTAAGAATACATATTTAATAAGTGTTTTTTACTCTACACCGGTGCACAGTGTTGGTGTTACATTATGTTTTTTTAAGAATAATGGTTTTATATTTAAATGTAGATTATACAATCATTTTTTTAGCGAATGATAAAGAAATGTTTCTGGTAAAGCATGAAGAAACTGTGGTTGTTGATTGGATATCCTTGTTCGTCTGGCTTACAAATCATAATATGTCTCAGGTATTTAGATAAAAGGTTTAAAGCCTTAGTTAGCTCAAAAGGTTTAAAGTTGTGCCTAAAATGTTCTGTGAACCGTTGGGATATTTATATTTGATATGCATATCTGACAATAGTACCCCTCTTCTAATAAATTTGCATATGATGTAGTATTAGCAGTTTCTGTATGAGTCCATCAAACATTGTTTATTTAGGTCATGCTTATTAGTGTGCTTTCTTTTTCAATACGACAAAACGTCCAGCCTCTGCTTTGATATAGGTAGCAGTCTTCATTAAAACTTGTCATAGTGTAGTCATGTCTTGGGTAATGGAGAAAGATGTAACTTACAAGTAAAAAAGGTTTACCTCTTTCTCCATTACCCATCATGATCTGACAAAGCTGTCCACTGTAGTTATTTTCATGTTGGCTACTTAGTGCAAAATGCTAATCTGAAGCGATTCTTTTTAGGTAAAATGGTTACTAAAATTAACAGAAATACCTGAAATCAAGGAGCTTCAAAACTTTAGCGAGAATGCCAGGTCTTATTTAGAAAGTATAGTTAGTGGCTTCAGCAAAGCTGATGCTCTGGAAGTGAAAAAGATTGAAAAAGTAACTAACCACGATGTTAAGGTAGTGGAATACTTCTTGAAACAGAAATGTCAATCCAATGCTTAGATTGCTGAGGTGAGTTTTTGATGTTCCTTGTTGTGGGTACTCTATGCTTCCTCTTTTTATAACTACGATTAACTGTCATTTCAAAGATTTCATTTGATGCTTAATATTTGACATCAGATTCTACAAAATTCTTTTTTAACTACTGGAGTTTTTCCATTCTGCTTGTACATAAGAGGATATAAATAATTTAGCCCAAGCATTGACACTGAAGGTGGCGTTCAACACTGTCATATTTCCTGTGATGATTGAGTTGTTGAATGCAATATGCAAATTAGCGAAGGAAAATGCTCATATCTCCATGTTGTCTCGCACTCATGGACA
>NW_017972673.1:36689-62049 GCF_001876935.1 Asparagus officinalis
ATATAATCATGTCTTTGTTTCTTATTTAGTCCTACATCAGAAAATGAGTGAGAAGTTAAGTTGTTTAAATAGGTATGCCCAAGACTCAAGTGTAACACGGCTAGTTGATTTTGGTAGTGGGTTGAGCCAAACGTGTTACACTTGGTGGGTCCCACGGCTTATACTGCACCAATGGGCCCGGCGGCCCGGGGCGTGACAAATTGTATTATAGAAGTTGCAAGTCAGAAGTGTGGAACTAAGTGCTATGCGGGGCTAAGTGCTATACTGCGTGAGTGCGGTGGGAGCCAGCTCAAGAGTCCACATAACCAAGTGATACTGGGATGTGCCAATTGTCATGTCATGATGAGGATGTCGCTTATTTAAGGTGGGGTGTGTAGAAGATCATACCTGAGATCGAAGCTCGCCTTCGATTGCGAAGTTGAGGAGGCGAGGAAGATCTCCGGTAGAGGTCGATGGAGAACTTGAGGAGGTGAGGAAAGTCGCTTGTTCGAGATCTCAGGCGAAGTGTGTGGTGAGGTCGAGCTTGGGAGGCGAGCGGATCTCCCCTGCTACGTGGATCAAACTCGCCTGTAGCGGATCTCGAGAGAAGAAGAGATTGGCGGTGGTAATTTCTTAAGCTTCCGTTCTCTCTGGAGTTTGGAAGATTTCTAATTTTTATTCCCTTTTGTCCCTATTCTCATTTACTATTGAGAAGGGGTTGGTGAATATTAATTGGGGAAGTTATTGTAATAGAGAGAGTGTTTGAGCATCAAAGAGATTGGCGGTGGTAATTTCTTAAGCTTCCGTTCTCTCTGCTGTTTGGAAAATTTCTAATTTTTATTCCCTTTTGTCCCTATTCTCATTTACTGTTGAGAAGGGGTTGGTGAATATTAATTGGGGAAGTTATTGTAATAGAGAGAGTGTTTGAGCATCAATTTTAGATTAAAATCAATTTCTATTTGTTTGAGAGATCTCAAGTTTGAGATCCTCTCTCTTATTTGTAATTTTTTGTTATTAATAAGAAATTATTGTGTCGCTCCCGTGGACGAAGGCAGATTTGTCGAACCACATAAAATCTGTTGTCTTGCATTTGTGTTACTTGTTTGGTTGTTGATAAGTATTCCAATTTCGTTTGTATTTGTGTGCCTTCAGTTTTGCTGCGCACAATAAGTGGTATCAGAGCTCCGGGTTTGACTTGGTGTTCGATTTGGAGAAGAAAGCTAGAGCTTAGATTATCATTTGAAGAGATTGGATTATCAACATGGGTGAAACAAGTACATCGGGATCGTCTCTTTCAAAGGCGATACAAGGGTTGAGCATTAGTAATACAAAAATTGATGCTCAAAAATTTGATGGCAAGAAAAATATAGGTTTGTGGAGGTGTCAAGTGATGGATGCATTAGTCGGCCAAAATTTGGAGGAGACTTTTGAGTTACAAGAGAAACCTGAAGACATGAAGGATAAGATTTGGAAGAAAATAAATAGTAGAGCTTGTGGGATTATTCGATCATGTTTGACACTGGATTTGATCTATGATGTGATGAACAAGATGTCGACAAAATGGTTCTGGGAAACACTCAATGAGAAGTATCTTACGAAGAGCGAGAATAAGCTTCACTTGAAGAAGAGGTTTTACTAATTCAAGATGAAGAGGGGAGTTTCCATTAGAGAACATGTCATTAACTTCACAAAATTGCTATCAGATATGGCCAATGTGGATATCATGGTAGAGGATGAAGATAAGGCGATGTTGTTGCTATGTTCATTGCCAGAGGATGATTTCGGTACATTTTTCCTTACGATGATCAATGGTAAAACCACTGTCCGCTAAAAGGAGGTGACCTCAGCATTGGTGAACTATGAGTTGAGGAAGAGAGATAGTGAACCCTCCGAGAAGGCATCAGGAGATGCATTGGCAGTGAGAGGCAGTAGTCCAAACCACCATCCATTTAATCGCTCCAAGTCAATGCAAGGAGGTGGCTATAAGAGTGTTGGTAGGAATCAATGTCGCTTCTGTAAAGAAGAGGGACATCGGAAGATCGACTGCCCAAAGTTGAAGGATAGAGCCAGGAAGAATAAGGGGAAAGGCGTACAGGCTTCAGAAGTGAATATTGCCAAAGTTAGTGGTGATAATTCAAATTCAGATTCTTCAGGCTATTTATGCCTAGCATTACCGTCAGTTTGTTATGCCAACTCTACGGAGTGGATGTTGGATTCAGGTGCTATATACCATATTTGCCGAAGGAGGGATTGGTTCTCCAGCTTTGAGGAATTAGAAAGAGGGGATGTCGTGCTCATGGGTAATGACCACGTATGCCCTATCGGTGGTATTGGTATAGTCCGGATCAAGATGTATGACGGGGTGACTAGGGAGTTGAAGGAAGTGAGATTCGTTCCTCAATTGACGAAGAATATCATTTCACTTGGAACTTTGGAGGTAGCTGGCTATAGGGTGATCTTAGAGAATGCAACTCTGAAGGTCACAAAGGGGTCCATGGTGGTGATGCGAGGTGTCAGGAAAAACAACCTTTACTACTTGAAGGGTAAGACTGTAACAGAGGGTCTGGCAGCTTCGATTACCACAAAGAAAGATACTACTAGCTTATGGCATATGAGATTGGGACACACTGGTAATAAGTCCCTACAGGTATTGGCGAAACAGGGGCTATTTAAGGGTGTAAAGACTTGTAAGATGGAGCTGTGTGAACATTGCATATTTGGGAAGAAGACAAAAGTGAAATTTGGCACCGTAATTCACAATACCTAAGGTATATTGGATTATATTCATACTGACATTTGGGATCCTTCCAAGAACACATCTCTTGGTGGGGTTAATTATTTTGTCACTTTCATTAATGATTATTCCAGGAGGAATTGGGTATACCCCATGAAGCATAAACATGAGGTCGTGGATATATTTGTGGAGTGGAAGAAGAAAGTAGAGCTGCAAACAGGTAGAAAGGTGAATGTACTGCGTTTGGATAATGTTGGTTAGTACAAGAGTGATCCGTTTTTGCAGTTTTGTTGGGATCACGGCATTAGGCGACACTTCACAGTTCGTAAGACACCGCAACAAAACGGGGTGGCTGAAAGGTTGAACCGTACCTTGCTAAAGAAGGTGCGATGTATGATGATACAGAATGGATTGTTAAGATCCTTTTCGGCCGAGGCGTTGGTTTAAGCAAGCCATCTCGTGAATAGGTTATCGTGTACTGCGATACATGGAAAGACTCCAATAGAGCATTGGTCTGGTTCGGTAGCTATTGACTATGAGTCGCTTCGTATATTTTGGTGTCCTGCTTATTACCATGTCAGTGATGATAATTGAATCCGAGGGCGAGGAAAGCAGCCTTTGTGGGATTTAGAGATGGAGTTAAAGGCTTCAAGTTGTGGGATCCATAAGACAAGAAGATGGTCATTAGCAGAGATGTCACTTTTGATGAGGCTCACATGATGAGGTCTCAGATTCCTCAGCAGTTGGAGGAAAGCCAGACTAGTGGGGTATCACAGCAGGTGGAGGAAGATGTGACTCTACAGACTTCAGATAGCACTGTATCTATTGAGACTCCTACAGAGGTGACACTGGGAGGAGATGATATGACAGACGGGCAAGTGGAGGATACAGTGGATGTTGGGACTCAGGAACAGGGTTATGTTCAGGAGTCCATTACAGCTAATAGACCAAGAAGAAACATTCGTCGGCTAGCTAGATATGATGATGTCATGGTTGCATATGCTTTATCAGTAGAACGTTGATGATTTGGTTCCTTCTTCATTCAGGGAAGCAGGGTCAAGCTCTGATTCGATTAGGTGGAGGGAAGCTATGGAGGAAGAGATGCAGTCTCTTCATAAGAATGACACTTGAGAACTTGCAAAGCTACCGAAGGATAAGAAGGTTATTGGATGCAAGTGGGTATATGCGAAGAAAGAAGGATCTTCTATTGGCGACATTCGGTATAAAGCCAGATTGGTTGCCAAAGGGTATGCCTAGCTTGAGGGCATAGATTAAAATGAGGTATTCTCACCTGTTGTAAAGCATTCATCGATAAGAATATAATTGGCGTTGATGGCACAACTGGATTTGGATTTGGTCCAGATGGATGTTAAGACAGCCTTTCTACATGGAGATTTAGAAGAGGAGATCTAAAAGACACAACCTATGGGGTTCAAAGCTACAGGAAAGGAAAAATTAGTATGCAAGCTGAAGAAGTCTCTTTACGGATTGAAGCAATCATCATGACAATGGTACAAGAGATTGTGTTTACATACACAAGCTACAGAATGGTGAGTATATTTATTTGCTGTTATATGCTGACGATATGCTCATTACTTCCAGGAAAACTTCAGCTATTAGAAAGTTGAAAAAGGAACTGTCATCCGAATTTGAGATGAAGGATCTTAGAGAAGAAAAGAAGATATTGGGTATGGAGATTGAGAGAGGTAGGGTGAAGGGGAGGATGAAGTTGACACAGAGGAGTTACTTACAGAAGATGCTGAAGAAATTTAGTTATAATGGCAATGCTAAGGCGGTGAGTACTCCATTAGCTCTCCACTTTAAGCTATCAGCTAAGATGTCACCTGTTTCAGTTGAGGATCATGAATACATGTCCAAAGTTCTATATGCCAATGTATCAGCTAAGATGTCACCTGTTTCAGTTGAGGATCATGAATACATGTCCAAAGTTCTATATGCCAATGCGGTAGGTAGCTTGATGTCTGGGATAGTGTGTACAAGGCCAGATTTGTGACAGGCCATGAGCATGGTATCTAGGTATATGCACAACCTAGGGAAGGGTCATTGGAGACCGTGAAGTGGATTCTATAGTATATAAAAGGTACCGTGGATTTTGGTTTGGTATTTGAGAAGAATAGGAAGAATGGGCAGGATTGTATTGGTTATGTGGATTTCGATTATGCTGGGGATCTTGACGAGCGCCAGTCTACTATTGGATATGTGTTTACACTAGCAGGAGCACCGGTGTGTTGGAGATGCACACTTCAGTCTACAATGGCTCTCTCACCTACGGAGGCAGAGTATATAGCGTTGACTGAATCTATGAAGGAGGCTTTGTGGTTGCAGGGGTTATTGGATGACCTGGGGATTGCACAGGATACCATCAGGGTACATTATGATAGTATGTCAGCTATCTATTTGGTCAAGAACCAGGTTTATCATGCTATCACAAAGCACATTGATGTTAGATTCTATTTTGTTCGAGACGTATTGGATGATGGAGACGTCAGATTGGAGAAGACCCACACAAAGGACAATCCGGCGGATATGTTGACCAAAGTTGTCATTGGAGTGAAATTTGGTTATTGTTTGGAGTTGTTAAACATTCTTCACTGTTGAGGGCCTTTGGAGGTCATGTGGTGAACTATGTGAAGGCTTAATTCCTTAGACAAGATGATACGTGAAGGCTTGATCCAGCCGATTTGGTGAGTAGACATCGACGTTTGGAGAATGGTCTCATTCTCATTTGGTTCCTGACTTATTAGGGATTGAATCCATTGTCATGAATTGTTTCACTTCGTACTGGACACAACAAGTGTGACATTTGTTTTGGTCAGTGTCGGCTCAGTTTTGGGGAAACGTTCGTCGAGGTGGAGATTTGTAGTAGATCGTACCTGAGATCAAAGCTCGCCTTTGATGGCAAAGTTGAGGAGGCGAGGAAGATCGCTTGTAGAGTTCGATGGTGAAGTTGAGGAGGAGAGGAAAGTCTCCTGTTTGAGATCACAGGCGAAGTGCGTGGCGAGGTCGAGCTTGGGAGGCGAGTGGATCTCGCCTGCTGGGTGGATCGAACTCGCCTGTAGCGGATCTCACCTGTTGATGTCGCCCTCGCCCATGATCTCGCTTGTAGCGGAGTGAACCTCGCCCGTGCATGGTTGTATCTAGCTGGATCGTAGCTAGAGCACAGCTGGAGCGTAGCTGGAGCGCATAAACCGACCTCCCTATGGTTTCCCTATAAAAGGGAAACCCTATTCGTGCGCGAATTATTAAGCATGAGAGCAGAGAGAGAAGAAGAGATTGGCGGCGGTAATTTCTTGAGTTCCCGTTCTCTCTGTAGTTTGGGAAATTTTTTATTTTTATTACCTTTTGTTCCTATTCTCAATTACTGTTGAGAAGGGGTTGGTGAATATTAATTGGGCAAGTTATTGTAATAGAGAGAGAGTGTTTGAGCATTGATTTTAGAATAAAAATCAATTGCTATTTGTTTGAGAGATCTAAAGTTTGAGATCCTCTCTCTTATTTGTAATTTCTTATTATTAATAAGAAATTATTGTGCTGCTCCCGTGGACATAGGTAGATTTACCGAACCACGAAAAATCTGTTGTCTTGCATTTGTGTTACTTGTTTGGTTGTTGATAAGTATTCCAATCTTAGATCTAAAGTTTGAGATCCTCTCTCTTATTTGTAATTTCTTATTATTAATAAGAAATTATTGTGCCGCTCCCGTGGACATAGGTAGATTTACCGAACCACGTAAAATCTGTTGTCTTGCATTTGTGTTACTTGTTTGGTTGTTGATAAGTATTCCAATCTTGTTTGTATTTGTGTGCCTTCGGTTCCGCTCTGTACAACAGGGTGTTTGTAACACTCCTATTTAGTCCAACATCAGGAAATAAGTGAGAATTTTAGTGGCTTAAATTATTTAAGTATAACATCGGTTAGTCGATTTGGCAGTAGATTGAGCCAAACAAAACGTTATACTTGTTGGGTCCCACGGCTTGTACTGTACCAATAGGCCCGTCAGGCCGGGGCATGACAAGGCCAATATTAGAAGCGGACATATACTAAGTTGACTGCTCAAAGCAGCTGAAATATCATATTGATAATTTTCATCGTTATGCTATAGGAATAAATGATTTGCTTTTGTAATAGGTTTATGTGGTTTAGTTCTGATATCTTCTAACTCCCTTTGTATCCTGCTTCACCCACTACTTTGTGAAAGGAGATGACAAATTTTTCTTTCAGACTAAGTGAAGTAGGGAAGACCTTTACAGAAGTGCAAATATTGGGCAAGTGTGCTGGAGCTGTTGGAAACTACAATGCACATAAAGTTGCATATCCTGATATTGAATGGCCAACTGTTGCAGTTGAGTTTGTGACCTCTTTGGGGTTAGGTTTCAACCCTTATATGACTCAGACATGTTTATTTACTTCTACTACTTTTCTCTACACAAGGTTTTACCTATCTAATTCATTTCAGCTTGATGGATCTTTTTTTTGAGTAATTAAGTAGTGCATAGACGATTTTGATATGGTTTTTTCTTTGTGGATGACTTGGACAGCTTTTAATAATGGGAGGAGTACTTTATTTAGCTATACTTTTTTGACATTGCTGCTTGTATTCATTGTTCTCTGCTTGAACTAGTTTACTAGTAAACAGTCCTCGTGAAGATTTAGGCAACTATACAAACTGTAAAAGTGTATAACTAATAGAGCCTCAGGATTTTCTTTAATATGAGTTTTGCAATCGACTCAGGTCATTAAAATGTAGGTTTTTTTGCCATGTTGCTTGCTCCGTATACAGATTGAGCCGCATGACCATATCATAAAGCTTTTCAATGCAGTTGTTCAGTTTAATAACATCCTGACTGATTTTGATCGGGACACATGGAGCTATATTTCGTTAGGTTATTTTAAGCAGGTAACTTTCTTATGCTTGACCACTATACCCCTAAAATATTAGGACATATTTTAGCTCCCAAACTTCTAATTTGGAACTAAACGATTTCATGATAATTTTGCTTTCCAGATGACCAAGGCTAGGGAGATTGGATCTTCAACTACGCCTCATAAAGTTAATGCCATTGATTTTGAGAATAGTGAGGGCAACTTGTGTTTGGCTAATGCTATTTTATCTGCTAGCTCTCAGCTTGAAATTGCCCATCTCTCTTATGCAGGTGTGTATCATTTACTTTTCCATCTTTATTCATGGTTCTTGAGGAGTACCTAATGTGAAGTTCAGTGCTATATCACAATTCAAAAAACACTTCTTAGTGTCTCATTCTGGTAAAGTGATACTATACTTATTGTACGTGTAATTTTCCATCTTTATTCATGGTTCTTGAGGAGTACCTAATGTGAAGTTCAGTGCTATATCACAATTCAAAAAACACGTCTTAGTGTCTCATTCTTGTAAAGTGATACTATACTTATTGTATGTGTAATCATTGACATAGGTATTTGACCGATTCCACTATTTTGAGGAATTTGGGTATTGGATCTAGATATTCTCTCTTGGCATACAAACGTGCACTACAAGGAATCCGGAAGCTTCAGGTTAGTAGTAAAATCTGCATGAGATGTTTATCGCTAGAGAATTAGATATAAAACTAGATGTGTTATTGGTAGGAAATGTGCCGATGTCGTCGTTCTTTGCTTCATGTATGTTGTTTGTTCTGTTCTTGCTTTAACTATTTAGGTTGGGCATATGTTAAATATGAATTTGTCACTAATGCAAGATGTTAAATTCTATGAATTACAAGATCATAGAAATGTGGATCCATTTCAAGACGAACCCCCCAATCCCTCTGATCCTCGCACGACATAAAAGTCCAAATCGGATTGAACCTGGGCTTTAGAAAAAAACCAGCGCACTCCCAGGCTAACCTCTAACCCTTCAACCTCACAACGTAGTTCCTCCTTAGATCTAGAGCTCCACTCTCGACCAGAGTATATGGCGTTGACTGAAACTGTGAATGAGGCTTTGTGGTTGCAGGGGTTATTGGATGACCTGGGGATTGCACAGGATACCATCAGGGTACATTTTGATAGCATGTCAGCTATCTATTTAGCCAAGAACCAGGTGTATCATGCTCCACAAAGCACATTGATGTCAGATTCTATTTTGTTCGATACGTATTGGATGATGGACGTCAGATTGGAGAAGATGCACACAAAGGACAATCTGACAGATATGTTGACCAAAGTTGTCACTGGAGTAAAATTTGGTCATTGTTTGCAATTGTTAAACATTCTTCGCTGTTGAGGTCCTTTGGAGGCTATGTGGTGAACTATGTGAAGGCTTGATTCCTAGGACAAAAGGATACATAGGCAAGTCTTTATGATGCAACCGATTTGGTGAGTAGACATCGACGTTTGGAGAATGGTCTTATTCTCATTTGGTTCTTGACTTATGTGGATTGAGTATGTTGTCGTGAATTGTTTCACTTCGTACTGTACGCAACAAGTGGGACATTTGCTTGGTTGGTGTCGGCTCAGTTTTAGGAAAACGTTCGCTGAGGTAGAGATTTGTAGAAGATCGTACCCGAGATCGAAGTTCGCCTTCGATGGCGAAGTTGAGGAGGCTAGGAAGATCGCCTGTAGAGGTCGATGGTGAAGTTGAGGAGGCATGGAAAGTCGCCTGTTCGAGATCGCAGGCAAAGTGTGTGGTGAGGTTAAGCTTGGGAGGCGAGCGGATCTCTCCTGCTGCGTGGATCGAACTCGCCTGTAGCGGATATCGCCTGTTGATGTCACCCTCGTCTATGATCTTGCCTACAGCAGAGTAAACCTCGCCTGTGCGTGGTTGGAGCCAGCTGGAGTGCATAGACCGACTGCCCTAGGGTTTCCCTATAAAAGGGAAACCCTATTTGTGCGTGAATTAGTGAGCGCGAGATCAAAGAGAGAAGAAGAGATTGGCGGCGGCAATTTCTTAAGCTTCCATTCTCTCTGTAGTTTGGGAAATTTTTGATTTTTTTCCCTTTTGTCCCTATTCTCAATTACTGTTGAGAAGGGGTTGGTGAATATTAATTTGGGAAGTTATTATAATAGAGAGAGTGTTTGAGCATTGATTTTAGATTAAAATCAATTGCTATTTGTTTGAGAGATCTAAAGTTTGAGATCCTCTCTCTTATTTGTAATTTCTTGTTATTAATAAGAAATTATTGTGCCGCTCCCGTGGACATATGCAGATTTGCCGAACCACGTAAAATCTGTTGTCTTGCATTTGTGTTACTTGTTTGGTTGTTGATAAGTATTCCAATCTCGTTTGTATTTGTGTGCCTTCAGTTCCGGGTGTTTGTGACACTCCTATTTAGTCCAACATCAGGAAATGAGTGAGAATTTAAGTGGCTTAAATTATTTAAGTGTAACATCGGTTAGTCGATTTTGGCAGTAGATTGAGCCAAACAACACATTACACTTGTTGGGTCCCACGGCTTGTACCGCACCAATGGGCCCGTCAGGCTTGGGCGTGACATGGCCAATTTTAGAAGCGGACATATACTAAGTTGACTACTCAAAGCAGCTAAAATATCATATTGATAATTTTCATCGTTATGCTATAGGAATAAATGATTTGCTTTTGTAATAGGTTTATGTGGTTTAGTTCTGATATCTTCTAACTCCCTTTGTAGCCTGCTTCACCCACTACATTGGGAAAGGAAATGGTAAATTTTGCTTTCAGACTAAGTGAAGTAGGGAAGACCTTTATAGAAGTGCAATTATTGGGCAAGTGTGCTGGAGCTGTTGGAAACTACAATGCACATAAAGTTGCATATCATGATATTGAATGGCCAACTGTTGCAGCTGAGTTCATGACCTCTATGGGGTTAGGTGCCAACCCTTACGTGACACAGGCATGTTTATTTACTTCTACTACTTTTCTCTTTGCAAGGTTTTACCTATCTAATTCATTTCAGCTTGATGGATCTTTTTTTTGAGTAATTAAGTAGTGCATAGACGATTTTGATATGGTTTTTTCTTTGCGGATAACTTGGATAGGTTTCATTAATGGGAGGAGTACTTTATTTACCTGTACTTTTTTGACACTGCTACTTGTATTCATTGTTCTCTGCTTGAACTAGTTTACTAGTAAACAGTCCTCGTGAAGATTTAGGCAACTATACAAACTGTAAAAGTGTATAACTAATAGAGCCTCGGGATTTTCTTTAATATGAGTTTTGCAATCGACTCAGGTGACTGAAATGTTGGTTTTGTTTTTTCCATTTCATGTTTCAAAAGTTTACAAAAGGTGATTCATATAGTAAGTAGATACTATCATGTGCATGCTTGATAATAAGTAGATACACTTGCAGGTTATCCATCTATCTTGGGATTACAGTACATTTATCAATTAGCCTATTCTACACCAACCAGTTAGTGCATAAATAATAATGGAATTGCAGCGCCAGCTAATAATTTTGTTAAGTTTGTGTTGTCTGAAAGTTACATCAATGTGGCCTATAATTGAATGACACTTGGCTTGCATGCATACTCTCTATCTGAGCCTGTTGCTTGCCCTGTATACAGATTGAGCCACATGACTATCGCAAAGCTTTTCAATGTGGTTGTTCAGTTTAATAACATCCTGACTGATTTTGATCAGGACTTATGGAGCTATATTTCGTTAGGTTATTTTAAGCAGGTAACTTTTTTATGCTTGACCACTATACCCCTAAAATATTAGGACTTATTTTAGCTCCCAAACTTCAAATTTCGAACTAAACAATTTCAAGATAATTTTGATTTCCAGATGACCAAGGCCAGGGAGATTAGATCTTCAACTATGCCTCATAAAGTTAATCCCATTGATTTTGAGAATAGTGAGGGCAACTTGTGTTTGGCTAATGCTATTTTATCAAGCTTCAGGTTAGTAGTAAAATCTGTATGAGATGGTTATCACTATTGAATTAGATATAAAGCTAGATGTGTTATTGGTAGGAAATGTGCCGCTGTCGTCGTTCTTTGCTTCAAGTATGTTGTTTGTTCTGTTCTTGCTTTAACTATTTGGGTTTGGCGTATGTTGAATTTGAATTCGTCACTAATGCAAGATGCTAAATTCTGTGAATTACAAGATCATAGAAATGTGGGTCCATTTCAAGGTGAATTCTTGTCTTGCTATCAACATAATTTCTATCCAATGTACATCCATCTAATAATATATATGATTTTACGGATGTTTAAGTTTTTTTTTCTATATAAGTATTTCTTTTCTAAAATTGTACTAACCATTTCCCTCAAAAATATTGTATGAACTATGTCTTTGCTATCCTTTTCAATTTCCTTTAGATATATTATTTAGGATCCATAACTATGATATCTGGCATGATTCTTTTGAAAAAATTCTGTCTGTATGTCCGAGTTGTTGATGCGAAGAAAGATACATCTAAAAGTGGCAAAAGCTCCTTTTTTGCTCAATATGCTGTCGACGTATAAAGACAATCCTAATGTTAATATTTAATTAGGGGTGACAAATGGGTCGGGTTGGGTTGGGTAGGGTCATAGTTGGACCAACCCGTATAAGTGTGATCCGACCCGACCCGTTTAACAAATGAGTCAATGCGATCCGACCCATTTATTAAACGGGTTACCCGACCCGACCCATATTACCTGAATGACCTGTTTATCAAATCTCAGTTCAATATCGTGGATACTATATAGATCAAGATGAAATTCTTTTGACTCTTTCTACAATCAAAAGTCTAAACATGCAATACTGCTACATAGATTGTACAAGAGATTGATCCTTTTAATAAACAATCCTAATTAAGGATTAGGTTCCCGCTTATTTACAGCATTATAAACCTCGGTCCCTGGCTTTTTGGCTGTCGCCTCACTCCGACGAACCCACCAATCCCTCTAATCCTCGCACGACATAAAAGTCAAAACCGGACAGAACCTGGGCTTTAGAAAAAAACCAGCGCACTCCTAGACTAACCTCTGACCCTTCATCCCCGCAACATAGTTCCTCCTTAGATCCAGAGGTCCGCTCTCGACCAGATCCCAGCATCTCTCCCCCATCGAGGTGAAGTAGTTCCCCAACAACGACAGGTTCTCCAGCTTCCCACAGCTCGCCAGGTCGTAGAGCACGTCGGGCACCCATTTCCTCCCCTTCTCCGACCTCAACTTATCCTCCTCCGATCTCGTTCATACGAGCGGAACCGCGATCGATCTCGACTGTTGAAACATTGGCCGCTATCGATGAGGGCTGAGACGCGGCTGACCGTGCCGGAGACGCTGGACCTGATGAGAAACTGGGGGTCGAAGGAAGAGGAGAGAAAGGAGAAGGAGGAGGATGAAGACGACGAAGATGATCTTCAAATTTGGAGTTTGCAACCCATTTAGAATTAAACAGGTCGGTATTGGGTTACACGTGCCAGTTCGGGTCAACCCTAATTTACCCATCTAATAAACGGGTCAGTTCGGGTTGACCCATTTATAACTTGACCCATATAACTCGACCCATACCAAATATAAACGTGTTGGGTCGGATCAGGTTGATGGGTCGGGTCATAATTTGCCACCCCTACATTTAATCAAGTTTATTCTGAAACTTGCCCAAATTAGTTTAAAGTTTAAAGCTGATTATTTTAAAGTAATAATACTTTGATTGTACATTTTTGATACAGTGCCATCAATATGTCTCATTCAAAATTACATATTTAATAATGACATGACTCATGAAATTACACTGCGTTGTAACTCTCTTCGTTTCTTAATTCTTTATTTCTTCTCCATCAAGTGTAGGTAAATGAGTCTAGTCTCAATGAAGACTTGGACCAGGTGTGGGAGATGCTTGCAGAACTAATACAAATAGTAAGTCCTGAAAGTGCACTGCACTTCCCTTTAGACTGTTAGTGTCTATGGTTAAATCTGGAATAATACAGATATATAACAGCAAAAACTGAATAGAAAACTAAAGTGCAGTAATTTAAAATTTTCTAACTCATCTGCTGTGTGTTTGTAAAATGCTGTGCTAAAGCATTATTTGGCCTACTTCGGTGCAATGATCCCAAGGCCAAATTGCTTCCAGGAACAGCAGTCTAGTACTTTGGTGTGCACTGACCCAGTACTATCAAGATCTCCTTGATCTATCCGGCAAAGATATCCTCGATCTATAAGACAATGATCTTCTCGATCAATCAGGCAAAGATCTCCTTGATCTATAAGACCTTCTCGGTCTTGGCACTGTTCCTACGAGCACTAGCTATTCTACAACATATATATCTGTATATATTGATTGTTATTTTTGGAATGAATTTTCCTTAAGGATTTGGGGTCTATTTGTAGCGTTTGGGAAAATACTATGCACTAATAAAATAATATTATTTTACTATGCTTGTGGGACCCACGTCTTAAATTGTCTTCAGCTGGGTCCACCACTTTTGATAAAAAATTAAAAACATGGGTTGCTGCAGCAGCCCGTGTGATTGTTGAAAAAAATATTCAACATAGACTTTATTATGACTGCTTTTGTATAATTTTTCTTTTTTCTGCTTTTGTTGGTTATATGATGTAATATCAAAGGTCTGCTTGTATGTTGTATTGTTTTTGAAGGTTTTATATAGGACATCTAATTTCACCTCCCCCAGCATTTTGACTATATGTTGGGAAAGATGACAGTCCAAGAGAGGGGTATTTTCACTCGAAAACAAATATAATATAATTACATTAAGTCTCAATGATGGTCTAGTTACGAACTATTATTCTAGCATTCCTTCTTAAGATGGAAGAGCATATAGACCTGTCATTTTTAGCTAGTTAAATCTAAGCAAAAAATTCCCTTCCCCTTCCTCCCGTCCAACCCCCCCTCCCCAAAAAAAGGTAATGTTTTAGCGAAACCGTTTCCTATCTGTCTGAATTGACATGTGAAGTGACATTTTGCTCAATATCATTTCATAATAAAGTGACAATCAACCTTTATATGATTCTTGTTCTCATGAGACTTAGTCTGTACCATTGGCAATATACGCCAGAACCTGATTATTTCGATGTATTTCCATAGCCTGAGGTAGAAACACACCTATCTCCTGATGAAGGTATTTAATCAACATAATCCCTCAAGCAACAAGAGCCATGACTTGATAATCAACCTTAGCAATAAATCATGGCACGATAGTCTTCTTCATCATGACATCACCATATTCCTCCAATAAAAGTACAATATCTGCCAACGAGACACTATCAAGACTATCATTTGCTTAATTAACATCAAAATAAGCAATAATATTAAAGAATAAACGAGACCCTTGTTGCTGATGGACTCTCTCTTATTTTCTTGCATTAGGTTATGCGCAGATACAACATCCCAGAGGCATATGAGAAGCTGAAGGATCTCACCAGAGGAAGAGTTATCAGCGAGGAGAGCATTCAAAACTTCACTAATGGCTTGCAATTGCCAGAAGAAGCAAAGAGCGTTCTCTTGAATTTGACTCCCTAGTTATACATTTGAGAAGCAGAGAAGTTGTTTAAGTCTATTGACGATTATATGGATTTGATGAATGGGTTCAGGCTTTTATAGCCGTTAAAAAAAACGTTGAATGAACGAGATGAAAATTTTACCAATTGAACTATTCGTGGTTCATGTTACTTCCCCTTTGCATTTTCATTATGAGCAAAGGCAGTTGATACTACAAACCGTTTGTGTTTGTATTATTGTATAAGCTTGCAAGGGTAAATTAACAAAAGGAAAACAAAATTGAATAAGCTTGTAGCATTGTTGGGTGATCATTAGACTAGTGCAATCAGTTTCATTTGGTTCTTTTACTAATGTTCTGGAGGAAGAAAATTGCAAGCAGGAGCCTTCAAATACTAGAAATGGATTCTGGAGAAGCAACACGGGTATGCTTCCATGTATTGCTAAGTTCATTGTATTCTCCTTGTGTCAATTGTATTTTGTATTCTCCCGGTACAAGTATTTATGATCAACATACAGGAATCAGAATGCTTCGGCTGTTATATTGTAAGTTGGGGGATTTGATTATTGGATTTATGCCCCCATGATGGTTTTCCCCCCTTGTATCAATTGTCTCCTTGATAGTTTGTTTTCATTTGAAATACTTGAAGTTTGTTTACCTCGACACTTATATTTATATTGATTTTTGGTTGCTACCCCTTCTGTAGGATGCAATAATAATTCTTGTTTATGAGATTTGAACAATATTCTTGTGTTCTTTTCTTTTGAAATAAAGTATCTGGGTACTTAAATCTGTAAATATCAACAAACCTGTGTGTGGTATACTTGTATTGGTTGGACGATTCTGCCTTAGTATTCTCTTTTTGTTCACAACATAGATTTCTTATTTTTTACATATTTAGATGCAGTTAGTTGTTGTCCTGTTCTACTTTCTCAATCTTTAACATCTGTATGGTCTTGAAACTACTAGTACACTTGAAAACAACTATCAAAATATCCCGTGGAAAATTTATGTGGCGTGATCTCATCTATTAGAATTGAGATACATGGTAAGGATTGAGAGAATTAGACCGTGTTTAATTATCACATAAGTAAAGAGAATACATATCCAAAAAATACAGTTGCTTCTTTAATTACATCAAAATATGCAAAATCAGCATCTAAATTTGCAAAAACAAAAATCACTTACAAAAATCACTCTAGTTCTTTTTCTAATGTGCCTCAAAAGAGTATAGTTTGCTTCGAACTCGAAGAGTAAATATTTGGCAAAACCTGTTGACAGTAAAAAGTTTATTGCTGTTGAATTTCGTGATAGTCGTTATATCACGTTTTGCTCATTACTACTTGAATTAACTTAAGTTTCATCAGCTTAATATTCTGATCTTTTCTCAGAAATAATGCCTATAGCTTGGGATCTCATGCAACTATTATTATGATAAGTATGCAGAGTTTTGAGAAATGAAAAAAGAGAAAAAAGGAAAAAAAGAAAAGAAAAATGTGCTATTTTTATTGCAGTAAGCAAGCGGACATACAAAAAACAGCCTGATTATTTCTACAAGTAAAGTTTCTTTCATTTATAACGAAATGTACCACTACCTCCCAAATACTGTTAGTGTCTTTAATATTTGATGAAAGTTAACTGTGGTGATTCTTAACATTACATTCGTCATCAGATTTTGCTGATGTGACAATGATCTGACCATGCCATTTTCAGCAAAAAAATTAGTGAAATCACAAGTTCAACATACACGTTTGCATGAAACTTGCAACTAATTTTTTCTAACGTGGCAGCCATGTGATCTCCTCAACAATATTTTACAAAAATTTACAAAAAGAACATAGATTGATGACATTGATAATATTAATGACTGTGGTTGACGACTTCTAAATATTAATGATCCGAAAAGACTAAAAAGATACTTGGCTAGCACATGAGGGACCTACAACAAAGTTTTGCCAAAAAACTATATGCATTATTAGATTATCCATCATTTACCTTCCTTTTCAAGAAAATATCTGATGAAGTAAACCTAACGTCCATAGGAAACGCGTATAAAATGAATCAAGGCGCTCGCTCCTCGCTCTGTCTGATTCCTTAAAAAAAAGTTGGCTCCTTTTTCCCGCTCCACTAAACCCTGAACAAATTCCCCCCTTAAAAATCTAGGGTTAGGGTTTTGATCTCGTTTGCAACTCCAAGGAAAAGCTCTTATCACCCCCTCGAGCCCCGTTCGCTTTCTTGCCACCCTTTTCCTCCTCTCCCTCTTCAACTTCGATCAGCAGACGATCAGGCCAGCTAAGGTTTCGGATTTAGCCCACCCTTCCTCGGCGATTCGAACCACTTAGGGTTTCGGTGAGCAGTTCAGAAGGAGTTACGACTACGAAGGTAAAGATCTCCATTCTCGGTTTCCTAGATAGGGAATTTTCACGAACACAAGCCCTACCTTTTATTGACTACATGCTTGTTTTTTGCTTTTTTGTGATTATTTCGTTGCTAAGTTTTCTTAAAGCTCATATACTATAATCTTGAAATGTTTCTCAAAAGTAGCATCTTTTGGATTTTTGAATAAAGATAGGATTTTTTATAAGTTTACGGGAGGGAATATTTTGGGATAGAGCATAAAACTTTTAGTAAATAATAAATATCATATGCTATAGTACAAGAGATTGACACTTTTAATAAACAATCCTAATTAAGGATTAAGTTACCGCTTATTCACAGCATTATAAACCATGGTCCACACCTTTTTGGTCGTCACCTCACTCCGACGAACCCCCCAATCCCTCTGATCCTCGCATGACATAAAAGTCAAAATCGGACAGAACCTGGGCTTTAGAAAAAACTAGCGCACTCCCAAACTGACCTCTGACCCTTCAACCCCGCAATGTAGTTCCTCCTCAGATCCAGAGCTCCGCTCTCGACCAGATCCCAGCAGCTCTCCCCCCATCGAGGTGAAGTAGATCCCCAACAGCGACAGGTTCTCCATCTTCCCGCATCTCGCCAGGTCGCAGAGCACCGGAACTACGACCAATCTCGACCATTGAAATGCTGGCTCTCTGTCGATGAGGGCCGAGACGTGGCCGACCGTGCCGGAGACGTTGGACCTGGCGGGAAACTGGGGGTCGAAGGAAGAGGAGAGAGAGGAGAAGGAGGAGGATGAAGACGACGAAGATGATCTTTATATTTGGAGTTTGCAACCCATTTAGAATTAAATGGGTCAGTATTGGGTTACACGGGTCAATTCGGGTCAATCCTAATTTACCCATCTAATAAACGGGTCAGTTCAGGTTGACCCGTTTATGACCCGACCCATATAACTCGACCCGTACCCAATATAAACGTGTTGGGTCAGGTCAGGTTGATGGGTTGGGTCATAATTTGCCACCCCTAAATTTAATCAAGTTTATTCTAAAACTTTCCCAAATTAGTTTGAAGTTTAATGCTCATTATTTTAAAGTAATAATACTTTGATTTTACATTTTTCACATAGTGCCATCAATATGGCTAATTCCAAATTACATATTTAATAATGACATGACTCATGAAATTACACTGCTTTGTAACTCTCTTTGTTTCTTAATTCTTTATTTCTTCTCCATCATGTGTAGGTAAATGAGTCTCATCTCAATGAAGACCTGGACTAGGTGTGGGAGGTGCTTGCAGAACCAATACAAACAGTAAGTCCTGACAGTGCACTACACTTCCCTTTAGACTTTATTATGACTGCTTTGTATAATTTTTCTTTTTTCTACTTTTGTTGGTTATATGATGTAATATCAAATGTTTGCTTGTATGTTGTATTGTTTTTTAAGGTTTTATATAGGACATATAATTCCACCTCCCCCAGTATTTTGACTATATGTTGGGAAAGATGACAGTCCAAGAGAGGGGTATTTTCACTCGAAAACAAATAGAATATAATTACATTAAGTCTTAATGATGGTCTAGTTACAAACTATTATTCTAGCATTCCTTTTTAAGCTGGAAGAGCATATAGACCTGTCATTTTTAGCTAGTTAAATCTAAGTAAAAAATTCCCTTCCCCTTCCATTTTTAGCTAGTTAAATCTAAGTAAAAAATTCCCTTCCCCTTCTTCCCCCCAACCCCGCCCCAAAAATAAGGTAATGTTTTAGGGAAACTGTTACCTATCTGACTGAATTGACATGTGAAGTGATATTTTGCTCAATATCATTTTATAATGAAGTGACAATCAACCTTTATATGCTTCCTGTTCTCATGAGACTTAGTCTGTACCATTGGTAATATACACCAGAACCTGATTATTACGATGTTGTTTCCATCGAAAGTAGTCTTCATTATCGATTCCATTACAACTTTAATCGTTTGCAATGAATTCAAATTACAAAAATATAGATTACAACTCTCTAGAAAATAAACACAAGAACTATTATCAACACTTGCTTGTGTGGGGTCTTCGCTGTTAGACCCTATAGGGCGGTGATTAGAGTCTTATGCTAATCTTATCTGATTTTATGCCAATTAAAATTAATTAATAAGTTATCCTAGCAAGTATAAATTACCACAATATATATGATCTAGGATAAGCAAAATGAACAATGAAATATATCCTATATGATAAAAATATACGCAAGGATATATAAACTACACAAGGGTAAAATAAACAATCTACAAAAGTGATAGGGCAATATGAAGAGCAATACACAAAGGCGATATAAGATATGAAACAAGAATAAGAATTCCAATGCAATCACAAACAAAACGATATGATTACGGAGTTCGGTCTAACCACTTGACCAACGTCTCTGCTCCTCACCTCGAGTAGATCTCCACTATCACAACCGGGTTTTCTACGTTCACCTGAATAACATTTACACCTCACACTCGGTTTTCTAGTTAACTGAAAACTTTACAATCAACACTCTTGCAATCACACTCTACACCCTCTCAAGTGTTGGACCTAGACGTGTCTCCCTCAAGTGCTCGGATACCACCTCTCCCTAGGTTGGTCAACCGACGCCACTCCTCTTGGGATGATCCCCAACTCTCACCACACACTTCTCTCGATGTACAAGTGTATTACAAAGTGATCCTCATAATAAGCACAATATAACAAATGATTGTTTTCTAATATGGATGAGAACACAATGAAAGCTCACACTCAATTGTTACAACTCTCACCAACCCAAATATATTATGTATGAAAATACAATAAGCTCAAGTGGGTGTGTGTAAACAATGAGTAAAATAAAATCTAACTCAAATAGCAAACTAGCAATAATAAGAATATGAAAATCAATAATAAAATTGCTAGAGAAAAGAGTTAAAAACTTCTCTATAAACACAAAGAGAGGATGATGAAATATTAAAAATGAACTCCTCAACAAATGATGTAAGCTTCTCTTTGTAAAACCACACAAACTTAAAACAAAACTAAACAAGCTTAAACCCTTATTAAACTTTTTTTAAAAACTTCTTGGATTGATTATGAGAACTGAGATCAATGGGGTATTTATAGCCTCCGCAAAAAAGCCACAGCAAAAAACATCAAACAAAAAGAGCAAAAAGCTAACAGAAATCAAAAATCAGATCATGTACAAAATAGCCGTTGAGTATACGGCGGTCGATGACCGTTGGAAAACTCGCGGTCGACCCCGCGACAAACAAAAAGCCAAACTAGCACTGGAAAACTAACGTCGACGCGGCTCGACAACTCCTGGACTGGTTCGTCGACCGCCGGAACTCTCTGGACTGTATACGGTCGACCGCCACGGTCGACCGTGAGCCAACAAAAGCCAGACTGAGTTTTTGAACTAAGGGGCAGTCGACCGTGGCTGTCGACCGCAATCTGACATATGCAAAAACAGGTTTTAAAAGCAATTTTTTGAGACTTTGAAAATATGTTAAAAATAACAAATAAAGTACAAAAATAATGAAAATTTGGGAAAAGTGTATAAACATGTAAATGAACATGTTACAAAAAGAATTTTCCAAATTACATTTCCCATTTATGAAAAATCATCATTTTGCAAAATAGTTCAAAACATGAAAATGTAAACATATGAATTTTGACATTTTGGCTAAACCATGTTTTGAAGCAATACAAAATGATTTTATAGACTTAAAGAAAGATATAAACTATTGTTATAAAGTCTGTAAACAATGAATACAATATTTTATATGAGTATGTATATGAAAATATATTTTTTTCATATCTATGAAATCAAACCAAAATATATATGTATATATATAACTATATATATACAAAACCAAAACGTGTGTGTGATTAATATATGAGCTTAAAGTATCTACACACAAGTATAAACCTAAAACTTAATATACCCAAGCAATCTTGATCTTCATTAAGCTCGACTTGGTAAACTTTGCGGATGAAGCTTGAAATTAGATCTTTAACTTGAATGTATGTTGCTTCACTCCACTATTCTGCCAACCTCCATTGGATATGATCGTGAATGCGCAATTCCATCCATCCTCTAACTTGTTGTTTGTCTATAATAAATAAACAATACAAACACTAGACAAACAACATTAGAAGTAAATTGTTTGTTAAACATTATCAAAACAAAGAGGCCAACATTCGCCTGTGTCGGGGATGTTAATATCCGTGGACAACTGCGGATCAGATCCTGTTGCTGAAAAATTGATAGAGCTCCTACTTCACCAAGGAAGTATTCGTTCAAAGCACTAAAATCAACCAAGCAAAATCAGTAGCTCTTCTCGAGATTAAGAATAAGACTAATCTCAAGAAATGGACGGGGGGATACGGGTTCAGATCCTCCAAAAGCCTTCCTCTTTATGTAGAAGTCCGCCAGGATCTGATTAACCTTCGCTGAAATTTCATGCTCCTTGACTCCTCAATCAAGCAACACCTCGCCCTCTTGATAAAATTCCAGATCCGTAAGATGGAGGCCTTAAGCTCATATTTATAGGGCTTCATATGCGGGTATTCGGATGAGAATGAGCGATTTAGCCTTATCTTCAGTTAATAATGGCCTAACCTTGTTTGGGTATGATATCACGTCAGTTGGGAACCCCTTGAACAGATAAATCCTGAGAAAACCTATCAAAAACCATCAAAACGCGTTTTCGGGTCAAACCTGCGCGAAACAGCTCATGCTGACCCGCGCGGTCGCGGTTCACCCATGGGTGAACCTCGCGGCCGTGGTTCACCTCTTGGTGAACCGCGTGGCCACGGTTCACCTCTTGGTGAACCGCGTGGCCGCGGTTCCTACGCGAGTTGAGACACTTTCTCTCTCTTTTCGTATTTCGGTGTTCCGTTGACTTGTACGGTTCGCTGAGGCTGATTGACGAACACGAGCTGACTGACATGCGTGTGTTGACCGATGCGCGCATGTTGATTGACATGAGCGTGTTGACCGACACGTGCGAGTTGATTAACATGCACGTGTTGACCGACACACGAGCTAACTGACATGCGCATGTTGACCAACGCGCATGACGTGACTGACGTGCGCGTGTTGACTGACGCATGTGAGCTAATTGACGTGAGCATGTTGACCGACGTGCGCGAGGTGACTGACGTGTGCGTGTTGAAAGACGCACGCTAGCTGATTGACATGTACGTGTTGACCGACAACCATTATGCAAGAGCAAGTAAAACGAGATTATTTGGCTTATAGATAGTTGCTCCCCTTATCTATAAGGCTCCCCCTTACTATGTGCACAAATGAGGAGATTTCTCTCCCCCTTTGGCAACATAAAAAATGGAGTAAAAGAAACACAATATGCATGCTAAAAACCCATACAATACACCTCAAGTGTTGGCTTACCCGTGTCTCCCTCAAGTGTTAGGAATTACTGCCTACCTCTAGGCATTATCACCTACCACACTCCTCTTAGGATGACCCTAGTCTCTCACCTCTACACTACTCTTGGTAATCATGTGAGCTTAAGCATGGTTTGACATTTTAGGATAAAAAACAAAGAATTATAGATATGACAATGGTAGAGCAAAACAACAAAAGCAAACAAAATAGGCAAAAATAATGAGTTTTAAAGAATGCACATGCCTAATTCATTTCTAATACGACAAAAATCAACTTCACAAAGGGGTTTGGTAAAGATATCCGCTAATTGAGACTTGGTGTCAATATAAACAAGGGAAATATCTTTCCGCTCAATATGGTCATGCAAGAAGTGAGGCTGTACATCTATATGTTTGGTTCTAGAATGTAAAACAGAATTTTTGAAAATATTGATAGCACTAGTGTTGTCATAAAAAATTTTTGTATCATGAAAGTGTATATCAAAATCAACCAAATTTTGTTTTATCCATAAAAGTTGTGCACAACATAAGCCGATGGCAATGTATTCCGCTTCCGTAGTAGACAAAGCAACATAACTTTATTTCTTGGATGCCCAAGATACAAGTGAGTTACCCAAAAATTAACAAGCACCACTCGTACTTTTGCGATCCACCCTATAACCGGCAAAGTCGGCATCACAATAACCACAAAGATCAAAAGATGTATTTTTAGGATAAAACAAACCAAGTTCTAAAGAGCCATTGATGTATTTGATAATCCTTTTAACCACAATTAAATAAGACTTTTTAGGAGAAGCTTGAAAATGTGCACATGCAGAAACACTAAACATGATATCCGGCCTACTAGCGGTGAGATAAATAAGACTACCTATCATACCTCGATATAGCTTTTGATCTACCTTTTCACCGCTTTCATCCACATCTAACTTGATGGTGGTGCTCATTGGGGTTGGGGCATGTTTTGAACTTTCCATCCCGAATTTCTTCACCAACTCCCTAGCATATTTGCTTTGTGATACGAAGATACCATCATTGAATTGTTTGACTTGGAGGCCAAGAAAAAAGGTGAGCTCTCCTATCATACTCATCTCAAATTGATCTTGCATTACTTTAGAGAAATCCTTGCATAAAGATTCATTAGTGGCACTAAAAATAATATCATCCACATATATTTGAACTAAAATAAAATTATTTTTCTGTTACCCAACAAAAAGTGTATTATCAAGTGTTCCTTTTGAAAAACCATTTTTAATGAGAAAACTTGAGAGGCGAGCATACCAAGCTCTAGGAGCTTGTTTTAACCCATATAAAGCTTTTTGAACCCGGTATACATGATTTGGAAAAGATGAATCAATAAAATCAGGGGGTTGCTCGACATAAACCTTTTCTTTAATAAAACCATTTAGGAAGGCACTTTTGACATCTATTTGAAATAATTTAAAATTTTTAAGACTTGCAAAGGCCAAAAACATCCAAATAGATTCTAACCTTGCAACCGGTGCAAAAGTTTCATCATAGTCTATGTACTCCTCTTGATTGTATCCTTGGGCAACAAAACGAGCTTTATTTCTGGTTACTATGCCAAAATCATCAAGCTTATTTCTAAAAACCCATTTAGTTCCAATAATAGAGATATTACTTCTGGTTACTATGCCAAAATCATCAAGCTTATTTCTAAAAACCCATTTAGTTCCAATAATAGAGATATTACTTGGTTTAGGAACTTCATCATCAAAAAGGGGGAGATTGTTGGCCTTCTTGTTTTGATGATGTTTAACAAACAATTTACTTCTAATGTTGTTTGTCTAGTGTTTGTGTTTTCATATTTAGTCTAGGCAAACAACGAGTTGGAGGATGGATGGAATAGAGCTTCAACGATCATATCCAAAGGAGGTTGGCGGAATGTCGGGTTGAAGCCTATGCAATTCAAATTGAAGATCCAAGTTCTAGCTTCATCCGCAAGTTTACCACAAGTGTACCAAGTCGAGCTTATTGAAGATCAAGATCTAGCTTGGGTAACTTAGTTTAGGTTTTATATTATGTGTGTTAGATACTCTAAGCTCAATATCATATACACATACATTTTATTAGTTTTCTTTGTATATATATGTAGTCATATATATATACAACACAAGTTTTGGTTTTTATGATTATAAATATGAAATTATATATTTCATATTTATTATTGTGATTTGGTTTAACTACTTAGATATGAAACAAATATATTTTTATATACATACTCATATGTTTCATTTTCTATTGTATTTGTAAAAATATTACATTCTTAGTTTTTGGACTTAACAATAATCATATACATATTTTATTAAGTCTACATAATCATTGCGCAAAGTTTCAAAATATGATTTAGCCAAAATGTCAAAATTCACATGTTTACATTTTCATGTTTTGGCCTATTTTGTAAAATCATGATATTTTTCATTTGAGAAGTCCTTA
>NW_017972673.1:62093-65719 GCF_001876935.1 Asparagus officinalis
CGGTCGACCGTCAGCTGAAAATTTCTCACGGTTGACCGCCGCGATCGACCGTCGAACTCTCTAGAAGTTTTTCTGCGCTTTGATGACCTTCGCGATCGACCACCGCGGTCGACCGCCGCACTGTCTTTTCAAACCCAACGGCTATTTTCTACAGCTGTCATTTGGGGCTTTTTGGTCTTTTGTTTAGGGTTTTTGGCTGAGGTTTTGGGAGGCTATAAATACCCCCTTTGATCTCAGTTCTATATAACCTAAGAGAATGTTTTAGAAAGAGTTTAACAAGGGTTTAA
Source organism: Asparagus officinalis (assembly GCF_001876935.1). Lineage (NCBI taxonomy): Eukaryota > Viridiplantae > Streptophyta > Magnoliopsida > Asparagales > Asparagaceae > Asparagus > Asparagus officinalis. The sequence continues at coordinate 62,381 of NW_017972673.1, forward strand.
ACTTGTTTAAGTGTTGTTTAAGTTTGTTTAAGAAACTTTTAAGCATTTGAGAGTTTGGGTTTGTGAAATCAACTTCACAAGAGCTTGAGGAGTTCTTCTATTGGTGCTTGAGCATCCAACCTTTCCTCCTTCAATCTCTTGATCTATTTGAGAAGTTTTCTAAACTCTATCTATAGCTCTTTTATATATATTTGATTGTCATTGTTATTAAGCTAGAATTATATTGAGTTTAGTTTTGATTTATTGAATCTTATTGTTACACACACCCACTTGAGCTTATTGTATTTGCATTCATAATATATTTTGGGTTGGTGAGAGATTGTAACATTGAGTTCTTCTTAATTGAGTTATCAACTTGTATTAGAGAACAAATCATTTGATATTATTTGAGAGTGTTGTAAAGTTTTCGGTTAACTAGAAAGCCGTATTGTGAGGGCGGAGTCTAGCCACATTGTGAGAGTGTTAGTGGAGATCTCCTCGAGGTGAGGCGCGGAGACGTAGGGCGTGGGTAAACGTTGTTCGGGTGAACGTAGAAAACCCGGTTGATAGTGGATTTCTCCCCAGGAGTGGGGAGCGGAGACGTAGGACGGAAGGTCCGAACTCCGTGATCATCTTTGTGTGTTTGTGATTATCTTGGCGTCTCACTTATGTTTATTGTTCATATCATTCTTATCGCCATTAAATATTGTTCATATTGTCCACTATCTAGTTCATATTGTTTCCCCTTGTGTTAGTTTACATATCCTTGCATATATTATATTGCATATCTCTTCATTGTCTATATCTCTTTGTTAGGATATATCTTATTGTTTATATATCCTTGCATATATTTCTATCATATAGGATATATCTCATTGTTCATATTGCTTATCCTAGCTTACATATCTTGTTGTATTTCATTCTTGCTAGGATAACTTATTAATTAGTTTTAATTAGCATTTAAATCGGATTAGATTAGCATTAGACCCTAATCATCCCCCCTCTAGGGTCTAACAATTGGTATCAGAGCTTGGTGCTCTTTGATTTAAGGTCTAATCGCTTTGTGTTAAAGATCCAAGTTATCTTTTTGTGCTAATCTTATTTTGATTGTATTTGCATCTTGCTTGTATATTTTTAAAATTTATGGATATGAATGATGCATCTTGTTTAGGCTATGATTCTAGTATTGCTTCTAAATTCAATGTTTTCCCTTATGCTCAATGGTGTTTTAGATTCAAAATATTTATTCAATCTAAAAATATCGATTTATGGGAAGTCATTGATTGTGCTTATATTGTACCCACGTTGGAGAAATCCAAGTGGATCAAACATGATAAAAAGATGTTTATTATGAACAAGCTTATGTTAGAATTTTTATTAAATGCATTTGATTCATTTATGCCTAACAAGCTTGATTTTTTTGATAGTGCTTACACCTTATGAAAATTTATTGAAGCACATCAAGGAGACTTGGAGGTGATCTGACAAGCTTTGGAGGATCCCGCTTCAAGTTCTAAAGGAGCTTCATGCACACGAGCACTAGGCGATAGCCCAAAGGAGCTTCATGCACACGAGCACTAGGCGATAGCCCTAGTGAGGTTTGCGAGTTCGAATCTATTAATAATTTACCTAATGATGAACTTGGCACTAGGCGATAGCCCTAGTGAGGTTTGCGAGTTCGAATCTATTAATAATTTACCTAATGATGAACTTACTTGTGCTAGTAAAAAATTATTACATGCCTTTAACAAATTGCAAAATGATTTCATTGATTTACAAAGCAAGCATGAAGATTTGAAATCCGATCATGAGTTGTTAGCATCTAAGTTTGAAACTATTTCTAATGAAAATGTGATCCTTAAAGAAAATAATAAAAAATTAAAATTGGATCATGTTTCTTTAACTTCAAATGTTGCTAGTTTAACTCATGAAAGAAATAATACCATGTTAGAAGTAGAGAACATACAAAATGATACTGGTTCCTTTATAAATGACTATTTATGTTCTACTTCTAAAAATGCATATGTTCCTAAAAATAAAGATTTGAATCTTATGAATAATCGCATTTTATCTTTAGATTCAACTTTGAAAATATGCTTTGATAATCGTAAGAGGCTTATGAATATGTGTGCCAAGTCTAAGAAATCATCCACTCATCATGCACACATATATAGCAAAGTTTATAAGTGTTCAATTTGCAACCGTAAAGGCCATCTAGCTAAATTTTGCTATGATGCACACAAACATAAAAATGTCAATGCTCCTTATGCATCTCATGTAGCTTCTTCATCACATGTACACACACATGCACCCATTGTTCATCATAAGCATGCTCATGTGTATAGATGTGATCATTATGGTCGTTTTGGTCATTTGGCCAAATATTATTTTGATTTGAAAAAGAAATCTCATTTACCAAATGCTTCTAGTAAACCACATGCTTTTAAATGTGATGTTTGTGGTAGGTTTGGACATTTTACTAAATTTTGTTTTGATATACATAAAGCTTCTAAGTTGCAATATGTTCTAAATAGACCATTGTTTAAGAATGTTTCTCATTTGTAAAATAATTTTAAAAGAAAATCTTTATTTGCAAATGATTCCCATGCACGAACTAATGGTCCACAAAAACAAATGGATCTCTTTCATTGCACAAATTGCAATCGGAAGGGTCATTTGCAAGATTATTGTTTTGACCATGCTAGTGCACCATATGCGCCCAAGATGGTTCATAACCCTAGGGCTTTGAGCGTTAATGATAGGGGTCTTGTCCCTAAATCTTTTGGTACCAAGAGTTCTTGGGTACCAAAACAAATTTGATTTTTAAACCAAGAATTTTAGTGTTCTTACTTTTCCATTTCTTGGTTTTAAAAATTATGTTTTAAAATCTTTTTGTTATGAAAATAATTTTTCTTTTATCAAATCTTTTGTTTTCATGATTATTAGTTTTGATTTTGATGAGAGGTTTGTGTTTATATAACCCTCCGGATTTATTGGGTGTTTATGCCCAAATCTTGTTTACCGGATGCTTAAATGTTTATATGGGTTATTACTAGCTCAAGAGCTAGATATAGTTGCCTCTCTTGATTTTTGAAAATCAATAATTGTTTGGTTTTATGTTTTTATGGATCTCATTTGATTTATGATTTCGCTTGAGTGATTTGTTTTCATTTGAAAACTTTTTGCATGATTCTCTTGTTTCTCTTCTTTTGATTTCGTAAATCTACCTCTACAAATGGCTTTTATATTCTTTGATATGAGACACTATTTTTCACTTTGATATATTTATATATGTTCTCATTTGTCTTTATGTATGTGAGTTGTGTTTAGCATATTTTCCATCTATGCTTGCTCACATAT
>NW_017972673.1:67404-67772 GCF_001876935.1 Asparagus officinalis
AGTTTGCTATTTGAGTTAGATTTGATTTTATCTCATTGTTACACACACCCACTTGAGCTTATTGTATTTGCATTCATAATATATTTTGGGTTGGTGAGAGATTGTAACATTGAGTTGTGCTTAACTGAGTTCTCAACTTGTATTAGAGAACAAATCATTTGATATTATTTGAGAGTGTTGTAAAGTTTTCGCTTAACTAGAAAACCGTATTATAAGGGTGGAGTGTAGCCACATTGTGAGAGTGTTAGTGGAGATCTCCTCGAGGTGAGGAGCGGAGACGTAGGTCGTGGGGACCGAACTCCGTGAGTAAAATTGTGAGGTGTATACGTTATTCGGGTGAGCGTAGAAAACCCGGTTGTGATAGTGGA
>NW_017972673.1:67888-71885 GCF_001876935.1 Asparagus officinalis
CGGGAGTAGGGAACGGAGACGTAGGACGGAAGGTCCGAACTCCGTGATCATCTTTGTGTGTTTGTGATTGTCTTGGCGTCTCACTTGTGTTTATTGTTCATATCATTCTTGTCGCCATTATATATTGTTCATATTGTCCACTATCGAGTTCATATTGTTTCCTCTTGTGTTAGTTTACATATCCTTGCATATATCATATTGCATATCTCTTTGGTAGGATATATCATCTTGTGCTAGTTTATATATCCTTGCATATATTTTTTATCATATAGGATATATCTCTTTATTCATATTGCTTATCCTACCTTACATATCTTGTTGTATTTTATTCTTGCTACGATAACTTGTTAATTAGTTTTAATTAGCATTTAAATCGGATTAGATTAGCATTAGACCCTAATCACCCCCCCTCTAGGGTCAAACATACATTACCACATTCGCTTATAGCTTTTGAGCGAGTCAAAATGCCTTTGGATGGACTCACTATGATTTGGTCTTTGGGGTGATCCGGTACAAATTTCCAAGCCTTGGGGAGTTCTTCTTGATTTTGTTCATCTTTGATTTCCCCATCATTTGTTGTTTCCGTTGAGGGTTTATCATTTAGTTGCAAGAGCTCCATTTCTCCCTCAATCTCATCATCATTCCTAGGCAAACCATCATGCAAACCAACATTAGATTCATCAAAACTAACATTTATAGACTCTTCAACAACGAGTGTTCGCTTGTTAAAAACACTATAAGCCTTACTTCTAGGAGCAGCCCAAAAATATACTAATATCAATTTTTTAATCAAACTTATCATGGTGGTCTTTAGTATTTAAGATAAAGCATTTACAACCAAAGATACAAAAATATCCAATATGTGGAGTTTTGCAAAAAAAGAGTTCATAAGGGGTTTTCTTAAAAGAAGGTCTAATCAAAACATGATTTAAAACATGGTAAGCCTTTTTAACGGCTTCCACCCAAAAATATTTTGGCAAATCATAAGAATTTATCATAGTACGTACCATCTCTTGTATGGTTCTATTTTTCCGTTCAACAACACCATTTTGTTGAGGTGTTCTAGGAGAGGAGAACACATGTGTTATACCACGATGAGCACAAAAGTCATTAAAGAATTTGTTTTGAAATTCTCCACCATGATCACTTCTAATTTTAATGACTTTCAAATCTTTTTCATTTTCAATTATTTTCACAAAATAGGAAAACTCTTCAAAGCAATCATCTTTATTAACAAGAAAAATTACCCATGTAAAACGAGAGAAATCATCAGCAATAACAAAGACATAGTGTTTACCTCCTTGAGAGGCAACACACATGAGTCCAAAAAGATCGAGATGCAATAATTGTAAGGGTTTAGAAGTGGATACCTCATTAATGGATTTGAAGGAAGTCTTAGTTTGTTTACCTTTAGCACATTCCTCACAAGTAGAATCCTTAATATATGTTAGATTTGGTAGCCCTCTTACTAAGTTCTTCTTGGATAGCTTAGATATTAGCTTCATGTTAGCATGTCCAAGTCTCTTGTGCAAATCCAAGGATCCCCATCTACCGCGGCAAGACACTTTATATCTTGATCTATTAGCTCATTCATCTCAAAAATATAAACATTAGATCTTCTAAAAGCAACAAAAACAATTTTATCACTCATACTAACAATACGTTTATCCAGTTTGAAAATGAGGTCAAAGCCTTTGTCACTTAATTGACTAGTGCTAAGAAGATTATGGTTTAAACCTTTAACAAAGTAAACATATTCAATTACGAGAGAAGGTATCTTACCAATAGAACCAATACCTACAATTTTACCTTTCTCACCACCACCAAAGGAGACGTTGCCTCCTTCAATCCTTGATAGGGTTGCAAATAGATCTTTGTTGTCCGTCATATGATGAGAGCAACCACTATCAATGTACCACAACTCTTTACGTTTTGTGCGAGACGTTCCCTACATGCAAACAAGTTGTAGAACCTCTAGGTACCCAAACTTTAGGTCCTTGAGTGTTAGTATGTTTGGTACCCTTAGGTACTCACATTAACTCATAATGAGCAATGTTATTCTTAATCCTACAATGAGTAGAAATATGACCATACTTCATGCAATATGTGCATAAAAACCTTTTCTTGTATGTAGGAGCATAAGATTGATAGCATTTTTCATTAACATGATGATGACTAGAGTAAGCATGATTAGATTTAATTCTATTCTTTTTAATCTCTAATCTCTCAACTTTGGATCTTAGTTGTTTGTTTTTAAAAGAAAATCTTTATTTGCAAATGATTCCCGTGCACGAACTAATGGTCCACAAAAACAAATGGATCTCTTTCATTGCACAAATTGCAATCGGAAGGGTCATTTGCAATATTATTATTTTGACCATGCTAGTGCACCATATGCGCCCAAGAGGGTTCATAACCCTAGGGCTTTGAGCTTTAATGACTGATGTACGCGGGCGTCTCCGTCCCTAAATCTTTTTTGGATACAGAGAATGTTCTTGGGTACCCAGAAAACAAACATTTTGATTTTTTAAACCAAGAGATTTGTGTGTTCTTACCTTTTCCCATTTCTTGGTTTTGGGAAAAATATTGTTTGAAAATCTTTTTGTTATGAACAACAAGTTTTTCTTTTATCCAAATCTTTTGTTTTCACGTGATTCATGTAGTTGTTGATTTGATGAGCAGGTTTTCGTCGTTTTACGTATAACCTCCGGATTTTAAAAACAAATTCTTTTTGGGTGGTTTATGCCAAATCCTCTGTTTACCGGCATGCTTAAATGTTTAATACTGCCGGTTATTACTAAGCCTCAAGAGCTAGATACTAGTTGCCTCTGCTTGATTTTTCAAAATCAATAATGGTTTGGTTTTTATTGTTTTTTTATGGAGTCTCATTTGATTTATGATTCTACGCTTGGAGTGAATTTGTTTCTTCATTTGAAACTTTTTTGCAGGATTCTCTTGGTTTCTCTTCCTTTTGAATTTCGTAAATCTACCCTCTACAAATGGCTTGCTTATATTCTTTGGAATATGAGACAACCTATTTTTCACTTTGAATATATTTATAGTATGTTCTCATTGTCCTTTAATTTATTGAGTTTGTGTTTAGCATATTTCCATCATGCTCTGCTCACATAATAATTGCCATGGATCTTCATTTCCAATACAATTAACATGAGCGCATTTTTGATAGGGGAGCAATCCATATACTCTTTCCTATGTGTTATACTCGCGCCCATACTCTATGATAGGCGGGGGACTTTTTGCTCTCTTCATCCTTTTGTCCCCATCTTTTGGCATGTTGTCAAGGAGGGGGGATGAAATGATTGTGGTATATTTTTTCTTGTTTATATCGCACTGTGAAATATGAATTTACTATCAGTTGCACTTTTCTTTCATGCATATACCCTTTTTTGTAATTGAGTTTGCTCCATCATCCAAAAAAGGGGGAAGTTGTTGGCCTTCTTGTTTTTGATGAGTGTTTAAACAAATAATTTACTTCTAAGTGTTGTTTGTCCTAGTGTTTGCTGTTTTCATATTTAATTCTAAGGCAAACAACGAGTGAGGATGGATGCTTGCGAAAAGAGCTTCAACATCACATCCAACTAGGAGGTTGGCAGAATGTTGGGTTAAAGCCTACTGCACATTCAATTGAAGATTCCAAGGTTCTAGCTTGGATCCGAGAAGTTTACCAAGATAAGCTTCGTTGACAGATCACAAGCTTGGGTAAACTATATTAGGTTCTTCTATCATTATGTGTGTTAAGATACTCCTAAGCTCAATTATCATATACACACACATTTTATTAGTTTCGTCTTTGTAGTAATAGTATGGTAGGTCAAATATATATATAATCAAGTATCACAAGTTTTGGTTTTTAATGATTAATGACGAATAGTGAAATATAATATTTCATATTTAATTATTGCTGATTTGGTTTAACTACTTCAAGATATGAAGAAAAAATATTTTATATACATAACTCATATGTTTCATTTTCCTA
>NW_017972674.1:0-420 GCF_001876935.1 Asparagus officinalis
CCCCTGAAAGTTTACAGAAAACCCCCTAAAAGTTTACAGAAAACCCTCTGAAAGTTTGCAAAACCCCCCCTGAAAGTTTACAGAAAACCCCCTGAAAGTTTACAGAAAACCCCCTAAAAGTTTGTAAAAAATCCCCTAAAAGTTTGCAGAAAACCCCCTAAAAGTTTGCAAAACCCCCCTGAAAGTTTGCAAAAAACCCCCTAAAAGTTTACAGAAAACCCCCTGAAAGTTTACAGAAAACCCCCTAAAAGTTTGCAGAAAACCCCCTGAAAGTTTATATAAAACCCCTGAAAGTTTGTAGAAAACTCCCTGAAAGTTTACAGAAAACCCCTAAAAGTTTACAAAAAACCCCTAAAAGTTTACAGAAAACCCCCTAAAAGTTTACAGAAAACCCCCTGAAAATTTGCAGAAAGCCCCCTG
>NW_017972675.1:0-932 GCF_001876935.1 Asparagus officinalis
TGTAAATAATAACATGACATTCATGTTAGCTATGGTATGACACTGTATATTGTTCTGAGATTAGCTGTATTTCTTTTATTATTGTTTCTGTACTAGAACCTCGGGTTTGGTGTTTAGAGATTTACAATTTGAGATACAAGGTATATACATGAGAGTTTCCTTGTTTGGATTATTTCGCTCGACGTACCTATGCTCGTGTTGTAAATTTCTAAATACTTGAACCCTCTTTAGTAGGATCAATGATTTTAGATCTATTATACATATTATCTGTATTTTCTTATACAACGAGCCCTGTTCCCTTGGGGTTGGTTGTGATGTTACTCGCTAGCGCTTTGACGCTCGTTGTCCCTCCCCCTTTCAGGTCACGAGCCAGGAGCACGGAGAGTCGCAGGTTGATAGCGGACTACTTTAGTGTTCAGCTTTACTTTCTAGCTATGTATTATTTTCTTTGGGCTCCACTGTAGTGAGGTTAGACATTTGAGAGTCTTGTTCTAGAAGTTGTAAAGGCTGTGTGCCTTATTTCCTTTTTGTCAGATATTTGTATTTGAGACTTGTTGAGTATTTCAGTTTATCTACTCAGACCTTGATTATGTATTTCTGTATTGTTGGATGATGAGATATTTATGTGACTATTATCATTTCATCAGTCTTCCTTGTATTATCTTTTACCTGTTTTGTACCTACACCAGTTGTTGACTCTACTAGATAGATGTTAATTGTGATGGTGAAACATGTTATTGCACGGTGTGGTGCATAGCAGGTTTGACATTCTTGGTTTCACCTTGGACTGCAGCCTTGTGTGAACCCAGGGGCGTCACAGAAGAACTCTTTCTTGATGAACTTAGATTCTTGGAGAATAATCAACAACCAAATTTTCAAAACTCTACAGAAGAATTGGTTGTTAGAAAACAAAACTTCACAGTACAAGAGTC
>NW_017972676.1:0-7965 GCF_001876935.1 Asparagus officinalis
CCAGAAAATAACGAATGACGAATGCATCGATGTCACGATAATATCAAGGCATATCACATAATTAAGAAATCAGAGATCATAAAATGTTCTAAAATAATCTTATGAAGATAATAAATTTATTTACTTAACAATAATTTTCTTTTACGAAACATGAGTCTTTCAAAATAATCTCTTTTCCAAAATAAGTTTTTCTCATTACGCATAAATTCTAAAAATAATCTTTTAAAATAATAAAATTCTATAAAAATTGTAAAATCAACAAGATAAGATTCTCATTAATTCAACATATTCTATTCCCAACATTAATATTCTTTGTAAAAATATTTCATCATTCTAAAATTAATTTCTACCACAAGATAATGTTTTAAAATTATTATAATTATTCATAAATGATTCTTTTCCCAAGATAATTTCTTTTAAATTATTATAATTTTCTAAAAATGATTTTCATTCTCCAAATAAATTCTTTTAATTGATAGTAACTTATCCAAAAATAATCTGCTGCCCAAAATAAATTTTCTTTTAAATTCATCTATAATTATTCTGAAAATGCTTATTCATCACCTACTATTTATGATTATCATAATTTTATCATCAAAACAATTCCCACATAGAAATTATATCAATTAAACTGAATCTATGTAAACCAATTAATTAACAGATAAAAATAATAAAAATGCAAGTCGAAGAAAAGCCGGGATCTTGGCATGCACTGTACTAACCAGTATATCAAAATAATAAAGACGGACAAAAGGAATGTGAGAGCTGCCAATGCGAAACGGGGGTCTGACGATGACGCTACCGTGCCGATTTTCGCGGACCGCGGCTACCGACTGATCTCAAAGCCACGTTCTATGGTCGGTCTTGGAGCTGCGTCTGGCATATTCTCGAACAGGTGCCGTGTGCGACGAAGGAAGCCTCCCGTTGGTGGTTGCGACGTTGTAGTCGTTGCAGCAAACTTCGGGCGTCGGGTCACGGTAAGCGACGAGTGAGAGACTCAAGAGGCAGCGCGGCTTTCGGGGAGAACCGGCGGCTTTGTGATGGGAAGCGAGTAGGCGCTGTCACGATATTATTTTGGTGCAGAGTGTATCTATTATTGAGTTCGTATATATCTTCTTTCTATAGGACGTCTTTATATATATCTTGGGATTTGGCGGGGTTGAGAGGATGCATGGTTGAGGCTGTGGCGGGCTCTTGGGATGGAGGAGCTGGGGGAGGTGCGTCGGTCTTTATCTCTTTGGAGCAGACTTTATTTTTCCTTAACGACACAAGTGGAGCTGTGGCGAGTGGAGAGGACCTCGTGCGGTCGCCGTCGGGGTGTCGGATCTCAAGGCGAAGCTTTTTTATTTGGTCGGCTGTTAACTTTTTATTCTAAGCGGTCTTCTTATTCTCGGAGGATTGGCAAAGGCAAGCGCGGAGACCTTGGCGTTTTTTTTCTTATTATATTTTCTGGATCTGAAGAAGAGGCGGGTCTGGTCAGCCTGGCGTATTCTATATCTATGGGTTAATTTTCGGTTAGCTCGTTTATTTCGGTATCTATATTGAGCCTTGAGGTCGCAGTAGGAACGTTGGAGCTCTGACGCATATTTGGTCGATAGTATTTGTATCTCTATTTGTTTATTTCTTGTCATCACAAACCAGCCAAACCCGGCGAGGAGGAGGCGATTTCAGAGCTCGAGAAGCTTGGGCGGCGGACGGTCGAGCTGGGCATTGTCGCGGACAGCGTGTGACGTGAGGATGACGCCGTGGTCGGAGCTCGGACACGGTTGGTGAGGGGGGGCGCGGAGGAAGCTTGTCGGAGAGATGAGGAGGGCGAGGAGAGCAGGAGGTGAAGGCTGAAGAGAGATGCGAAGAGGGTGCTGACTATGATTGAGAGAGAAGAGAGAGAAGCCTGCGTATGGGATTAAAATAAGAGGGGGACAGAGTAAGTGGGGCTGGAATTGGGGAGGAATTTAGGGGCAGTGGGGGAGGGATATGGTGACAGGGAGTTGGGCGGAGGCAAGGTTGTGAGTTGCTCGTGAGCGGTGAGCGGGAGAGAATGTAGAGAGAAAGGATACTTGATTGGAGACGAGACTGACTGAATATGAGGGAAACCAGGGGAGGTCAGATCAAACAGATGACTTTCGCTGCTGATCAGCTGATGCTATAAGATAGAAGCTAGGGATAAATGCCAGTGCGCTAAACAATATAATACAAGATGATTAATAACAATATATAATAAATAACCAAAATTAATTAAAAAGATTTTTTTTACTGCAACAAATTAATTCTAAGTTATCAAATCATAAATATAAAATCGGATTTTTAAATCATAAAATTTCAGAAAATTAGGAAAAATTCAAATACTCTTTTTTAAAATAAAAATTTAATATTTAAATGACCAGAAAAAATTATTGTAAACCGCCGTGATTAAAAATTTATGATTATTACATCACTACCCCCTTAAAAACAAATTCCGTCCTCGAATTAAAAAAAATAATAATGCAGGAAAGAATCCAAGGACAGGAGATATGGGAACGATATCCATAAATACGAGGAGAATGTTAAAATAAAAACGAACCATAACGTAAGCATACGAAGATGTGACAACTAAGATATCGCTATCGTAGTTTCAGACCGTAACAATAGTTCCCAATAAATACATGATACGAAACATATTTTAACTATGTGAACTTGTTATACACGTACTTGAAATATATAAGCAATTGAATCAGATATAAAGTATAAGACTAAACAATAATATAGAATCAAAACAATATGTACAATATAAAATAGACAATCATATCAGAGTGAATTCATACAAATAATATCACGAGCATTCAGTAAAAACAAAGCAGAAACACATATTAGAGTAAGAATAAAATCAAAGTAAGCAACAATAAATCTAAGGCAAACACAAAAATAAAGTCAGAAAACAATAGAACAGTCGATACACATAAAACAACATATAAGAAAAAAGTCAAAAAATCTAAAATACAAATAGTTTTAAACAAAAACATCAATAACATACGTATTAACAAATGGTTAATCAAAACAAAAGAATTTAATAATAAAAATACAATCAGATAACAGGTTTAAACTAAGATATGTAAAAACCACAATGAAGATACAAAATCAATAAAACGAGGGGAAACCGAACGAAAACAAAAACATCAACGCGGGATCATATAACAAATAAAATAATATATATGAGTATAATATCAAATATAATTACAAAAACATCATAAGCAAGTGGATAATAAACAATACATACAAAATACAACACAAATAAAAGAAACATATTTAATTAATGGAATGATAAAAAGTAGTCTGAAAACATAGCCAAAAGAACAAAAGATAGCAAGTATAAGCTAGCTAAACACAATTATTAATATACAATCAAATATCATGCTAAAAACCAGTATGCAAAATTAGCAAAAGATAAGTTCATATACACAAAATTACGCAATTTACAGATTGTATACACAGAAATTAGAATGTGAACAAATTAATATAATTAATGTAAAATAACCAGCACAAGTGTAAGTGAATATTAGAAGTTAATTGAACATAAACTAAAAAGATATGATATAATCAAAACGGAATAGCAAGAAGATAAATTAGGGGAAGTCAAGTGATATGACACAACAACATATAAAAAATGAATTAATATTTAGTTATCACATCAAGAAACAAAACAAAATAATTATAGCACGCCTATATCACAACAATAAATATCGAAAACACACACTGTATATAAATATTTGTAGGCATATAAATTGCTATATGTCCTAGCCATAAGACTCGCACAAACCGGACAACCAACGAGGGCGACGAGGTTGACAACCGCCACGCAAGCAACGGAATACATCCATTCGAACTAGTGTGTGAATCAAGCCAACAGTTCGGGGAATCAACGATCATTCAAACAAGACGGACTCGACGCAATCACGACGCGAATCAAGATCGGTTTCGGAACTCGAACTCAGAATGTGATTACTGCCAAATCAGGATTCGAATCACTGCCAAATCAGGTCAATCTCCTTTCCTTTGTGGGGTCGTGATTGAGAACTGTTAGTGGTTATGACCGTAGTAGCCTTACGTGACCTAGAGACATGTATTGTGTTTTAGAAAAGCGAGAAGAGTTGGGATGAGGAAGTTAATGTTCATATGATCGGATAAGACTGTTGATGTATCTTCTAGACTCGCACCAGTGACCTGTTTCGTCCTGGGGTTGGTTTGTTGGACAAAGTGGCCTGTTTCGTCACTTTGATCCGTGGCCTGTTTCGTCACTTTGATCCGTGACCTGTTTCGTCACCTGAGCTTTGCGTGTAGTCCTCTAGCCGCCTGTTTCGCGGGATTGGATGCACGTAGGGGATTTGTGAACAGTAAGTTATCCGATGATATGAGTGTTGACTCTGTGTGAGATGTGACCAGTGACCTGTTATAGAATGGCTAGTTACGTGATCTCGTTTCTTAGCTAGGATTTATGGATTCTTGTGAGATGTAGACCAGTTGTACTCCCTTCCATATATAGATCGGGATTAATATTTAATTATCTATAATTTGAGACATATGGTATATACATGAGGGTTTCCTTGTTTGGTTTATTTCGCTTGACGTACTACGTCTCGAGTTGTAGATTTTTAAGTATTAATTCCATCTATGGTATAACCTTGTGACCTGGATGATTATTCTGATCGCTAGCTACATGATCTCGTTACCTGATCGATTTTGTATGCTTTATGTCTATCATGTTTTAGTCGTGATTTTGTATGTTGATTTTGTTGGATTTCCAGTTGCACGTTTTTGTCATTTCTGTTATCGTATCATTTCTCGCTTTGGTTTTCGTTCGTTCTTTTCTTTTGTGGGGTCTTGCCGTGCACCATGCACCTGACGTACACCTGTTTTCTCTGGTGTACGTCAGACTTAGATGAAGAATAGGTTCAGCTTGGAGATGCGCCAGAGCCAAGGATACTCAGCAGGAGTGTCTTGTAGACGGAGCAGAAGAAGGAGTCGAAGACTATTCTTTTATTTATTGCATGAGCGGTTCCAGTTACTTTTGTAGTTCTTTCCATTCCTGCCTGATCGATGTATTTTATATCTCTCCTGTATTCTCTTGTTCTGATTTGTATAAGGGCATGTTTGACCCGTATATTATGTCTTGGATGATATTCATTTGTGATATGTATTATTTTATTCTGTGTTGTTCATTATATTCTTGCTGATTATGATCGGGGACATGTGACTTCGCATTGTATTTATTTCCAGACGCTTAGCGTGTTAGGTTAAGGATAAATGTTTTTATTTACTCTCCTTGATCTAATACGTCGCGGGCTTGTTCACGTCCCGATTCCCTGGTATTTTGGGAAGCGGGGCGTGACAGTTATAAAGCATGTCCTTATTGCCATGCCGATACATCATCGACATAATTGCCCTTTAGCAAAAAAAACTGCTATTGCGGTCATCGACTTATGTTGGAAGAAGATCATCCTTATAGGGATGATGTTGTTCACTTTGATGGTACTACAGGGCATAGAAAGGCTCTAGCCTCCTTATCCGGAAAGGACATACTTGCTCAGTGGAATGTCTACGGAAATGTAACTTTTGGAAAAGTAAAGGAAAGACAGGAAAGACCACAAGGATGAAACAAAAAAAAGTATTTTCTTTGAATTGCTGTATTGGGAGACAAATACCGTTCGTCACAATCTGGATGTGATGCACATTGAGAAGGGAGTATTTGAGCACATACTTAACTTGCTTCTTTGTAAAGATGGAAAATCAAAAGACAACCTCCAAGCTCGGAGAGATTTACAGCACTTGAACATTAGAAAAGAATTGCATCCTGTACCTAAAGTTGGTAATCCGGGCAAATTTGTACTCCCCAATGCTATTTATCATATGTCAAAATCAGAAAAGAAAATGTTTTTAGAGGTATTACATGAGCTAAAAGGTTCCTACAGGGTTTTCAAGATCATTTAATAAGAAGATAAATACTGTGAAAGGCAAGATCGATGGGTTGAAGAGTCATGATCACCATGTTATTATGCAACACATTCTCCCACTATCCTTAAGGACTTCTCTTCTAGAATCCGTTGGTTTAGTGATCAATGAACTTTGCACCTTCTTTAGAGAATTGTGTGCTAAAAATGCCGATGACAAGGAGCTAGAAAAGCTAGAGAAAGCGATACCTTTGATATTGTGCAAGCTTGAGCGGATTTTCCACCATCGTTCTTTGATATCATAATCCACTTGACTGTTCATCTTGCAAAAGAGGCTAGATTTGCAGGACCGGTACAATATAGGTGGATGTATCCTATAGAAAGGTAACTTTAAATTTCCATTTGATGCAATAGATATAATTTTGTTATTCTACATTATTGTGTTTAGTAATTTAATGTGAGTTTTTATAGGTACCTTTTGACTTTAAAAAAGTATATACGAAATAGAAATCGACCAGAGGGGAATGTTATCTCTGGGAAGAAGTAACAACATTTTGTTCCCGTTATTTGGACGAAAATATAAAGACAAAGCTTAATAGACCTGTGAGTATTCATGACGAAACATATGGCAAACCAACTTACACGACAAGGGGACTCACATTTATTAATGATATACATCGCTTTATCCTCCTCAATAGCATATGCCTCGAGGAAGTTTACACTGGCTCCTCAATAATCTATACCAGTGTATGTTGATGCTTTGTTACTCATCTTGTTTTAAATATATCATATACATGGAGAAGTTATGGGTGTTGTTCAGCTCATTTTAACTGAAATTCATTACCTGTGTTTACTATAATCTTGAACAACTTGTTAGCTTATACTATTTCCTCATTTAGTGTATTGTTGGCAAACAATTTTGATGTATCTACCATTATTTTGTATGATTTTGCGTACTGTTTACTATATAGTAAATAACATCTTTGCCTGCTTCTTTATCTATATATGATTTACTAAAATTCCTAGTCCTTTGGCTGCAGGAAAACCCAAAAAGTTTAAGCGCATTCGATCGAAGTATAGATCAGAACCCCACAATGCATATGGTCAGAGAGCCATATTTATATGGCTCCGTTCTTTGCGAAGAACAGTGCCTTTGTATTCTACGTTGGCTATTTATTTTTTAGTTTGCCACATTGCAAGAGAGCCAATCCTACCGACGAACATCTTGAAATGGGCGTCAGAGGGAAAACTCCCTTTTCTTGTTGCCTTCACTGAAATGGATCGACGCCTTGAAAAGCCTTCAAGTCCTTTCCCCTTGAGTTCAAGGGCTTTGTTCAGACCTATTCTAGTTATTGGAGCAGAACAACTCGAAGCAACAGCTGCTTCTATAGCTCAAGCTGTTGGTTTACGCCTTCCTTCTGTGAAGTTCTATGCAATTGCTCATCGGTATCTTAAGGAGCTTTCCCTTCCGGTAGAGAAGATTCTTCCTCATGCATGTCGTATTTATTAGTGGTCACTCCCTGCGGACTTGTGGTTGTCGAGGAAGGTCTCAGGATTTCCAACTCGTGCTTGTGTAATGTTAATTTTAATTGTGGCCATGAGATTGTTATACAATATACAAGGCCATGGTATGTGGGAGATGAGTCACTCTAAAGTTAGAAATTCTCCTCCAAATGCTCAGAAACTTGAAAAGAAATTGTTACATGTTCAAGCTTCAGTCCACAGTTGTCAGGAGTTATTTAGCATTCTTGAAGCCACATATGATAAGATCAACACAACTCGTGATAACTAGTTTATGCTCAGTTTTGTTTAGTGTTTATCAATTATTTTCTATAACTTAGTTATTCGTGTAGATATACAAAGTGTTAAATGTTGAGTTGTATGTTTGTAACCTTTAGGTAGTCTTGAATATTAATGAAAAAATTCTAGTTTATTTATGCATATGAGTTATGACTCTACCTAAAATTCAGCCACGGTTAGAAACAATATAAATGTTCAAAAGTTACTAGAAGACAAATGTTTTTGAGAAACTTCCCATGATCTT
>NW_017972677.1:0-789 GCF_001876935.1 Asparagus officinalis
ATGAGGGCTGCAACCAAGGAGGTTAGTACTTTCAGGTGAGCCAAGGATCATGAACTAGTTAGATATAGTACATATAGTGTCATTATACGTAAATTAAAAACATGCAATTATTTACCTCTCCAAAATCGGTTTGTCGGATGTAAGCAAAGCTGTTACTCCACCGGTGGCCCCAAGAGCAAAGAAGAAAAACATGCCACCAAGGAGCTTGGGATGCAGGTCTTTAGCCATAGCTTTCTCCTCCTTCAGAAGGAAAGTGAAAATAAAGCTTTCATTAGTTCAGATAATAGATTAAGAAAAATTGACATGTAGCCTAGATTCAGAAAGCTGAACTAAAAATGCCTTTCGTATCGTTGCCCGTGGAAATGGTGGTTCTTGTTGCTTACGCCGAATACTTTTTGGTATACTTTTTGGTTATGGATACACTCGAGTGCTTTCTTGTTGTCTTTGCACACACATTATTGTATCATTATATTAGAAATGTGTCAACATATAATTGGATCTCATCTAAATCTACCTGTTGCCTCTTGCCTGCATATACAGGTACATGGACATGATATACTATGCAGTTTTACTAAGTCCACTAGACATTATGTTTAAAGTTATTCGATGTTTTTTCAATATCATCATCAGAGCAGTGGTTTGTAAGAGCAAGAAACTCACTGCATCCTTGGACAATCTTATCCTGAATCCAAGATATGTTCCATATCCACCCATTGCAAACAGCACAACTGCCTGCAATTAAGACAGAAAAATGAAAAAGACAAGTCAAAGGCGTAGCGATACAGCAGT
>NW_017972678.1:0-11382 GCF_001876935.1 Asparagus officinalis
AGTACTGTGTTTAATATTGTGCCTTTATTTTGTGTATTGCGTCTCCGTTAGAGGCGTTCTTGTGGGTGTGTAACCTAACATTGCACAAAGATTCATATTCTCAAAGGCAGTTACTGTAAAACAAGAATTATTATTTATTGCCAAACCTACAATCATGAAAGAAACAGAAAAGTTAAAATGCATGCTCAGAAGATAAAGCCCTCTGTGAAGATCAAACTAATTGAAGCGGCAGAAATCTTGGAGATCTTACTTATTCAGGTCGTTTCAAGCCTTCAGTTATTTGACACAAAAACACTTAAGCATATGATTTGCCTGTTAATAGACAAGACAAAGAATTATGCATATCACGAGCTAAAGAGAAGAAGTAAATGACAAATAAATAACCTCTGCATCAATCTTCTTTCACATTCTATTTCTGAACAAGTCATATATAGGAAAAATGAGAATCATTTCTTGGATCTATTTTTACGTGCTTTTGCCTAGTCAATTTGGTATGGATCCCTAACTTTCTGGCTTTCAATAAGAAAATCAACAGATCTGGTTTAATTAACATGGTTGTTCAGATATATGCAGAACAAGAAGAGTGGTAATATACAACAGACTGGAAAGGAAAATCTCTAAGATAACTGTCATCAATATGACTGCTTGACACCCTCCGCAATGACAAAGAAATTACCTATATTCAATATTGATAGGCCACCTTCGTAGGTTCGGGAGCTTGAGTGGAGCCCTCTATAACCCAAGACAGCCCCTCCCATAGCAGTGAAGTTTGAAGGGTTGGTCTGAAAATAAGATTGAAGGGCAAGCAAGCAACCCCTACAAGAAGTAATGCCTTCAGAAAAACACTCACAGTGACCTGTATATCACAGAAAATGTTTGACCAAGATGAGAATTTGAGACGATCCTAACTGTTTAAAGGTTTGATCGTTCAATTTGTGGACCTCTCGTTCATGGAACGAATCGAGAGGGGATTTTGGTTTTGGTCCTAACTGTTTAAAGGTTTGACCAAGATGGGAATTTGAGACGATCCTAACTGTTTAAAGGTTTGATCGTTCAATTTGTGGACCTCTCGTTCATGGAACGAATCGAGAGGGGATTTTGGTTTTGGTCCTAACTGTTTAAATGTTTGACCAAGATGAGAATTTGAGACGATCCTAACTGTTTAAAGGTTTGATCGTTCAATTTGTGGACCTCTCGTTCATGGAACGAATCGAGAGGGGATTTTGGTTTTGTGGTCCTAACTGTTTAAAGGTTTGACCAAGATGAGAATTTGAGACGATCCTAACTGTTTAAAGGTTTGATCGTTCAATTTGAGTGGACCTCTCGTTCATGGAACGAATCGAGAGGGGATTTTGGTTTTGGTCCTAACTGTTTAAAGGTTTGACCAAGATGAGAATTTGAGACGATCCTAACTGTTTAAAGGTTTGATCGTTCAATTTGTGGACCTGATTGTACCGGTGTTCGGCTCCCATCATAGTCCTGCTTAAGTAGTAGATGGCTTGCTCTTGACCCTGATCGTTATTCTGGGCCAACAAAGCTCCAAGGGAATGGTCCATGGCTCTCACATACAACAGGAATGGCTTTCCTGATATCGGGGCCACGAGAACTGGCGGTTGAGTGAGATATCTTTTAATCTCCTCGAATGCTTTTTGACACTCTGCATCCCAAACAAAGGATATTCCTTTCTTTATGAGCTTAGAGAAAGGTTGACAACGCCCTGAAAGATTTGATATGAATCTTCGAATATAGGCTAGTCTGCCTTGTAAACCTCTGAGCTCTTTGAGATTCTTCGGAGGTGGCATGTCTTGGATGGCACGTACTTTCTCTAGATCAAGGGAGATTTCCTTGGAAGTAACGATAAATCCCAGGAATTTTTTGCTTGAAACTCCGAGAAACGATTTTGTCGGATTCATCTTCAGCTGATGTGCTCGCATGATCTCGAACATTGTCTTCAGGTCTGCAAGATGATCATCTTTACATTGGCTCTTTACTGCTATATCATCAACGTAGCACTCGATCTTCTTTCGTAAGTGTTCGTGAAAGATCGTGTTCATTGCACGCTGATAAGTTGCACCTGTATTTTTCAGGCTGAAGGGCATCATTGTGTAGCAATACACCCCCAGTAGTGTTCTAAAAGCAGTGTGTTTCTCGTCTTCCGGGTGCATCTTGATCTGATTATATCAGGAGAATCCGTCCATGAAAGACATCCTTTCATATCCGCAGGTGTTGTCGATCATGACGTCAGTGATAGGAAGAGGAAACTCGTCTTTTGGACAAGCTGCGTTGAGATCGCGGAAATCAATGCATATCCGGACCTTACCGTTTTTCTTGGGCACTGGAACAATGTTGGCTACCCAGTCCGGGTGTTGCTCTTCCCTAACGAAACCTGAGTCTATAAGCTTTTTAACTTCTGACTCAATTGATTCCATAATCTCTGGACGAAACCTGCGTTGTTGCTGTTTAACAGGTTTTGCATCCGGATCGATGTTGAGACGGTGCATGGCCACCTTCGGGTCAAGGCCAGGCATATCTTCATAATTCCAGGCGAAGACATCTATATATTCTCGGATGAGAGATATAAGGTCTTCTTTTTCGGTGGATGACAGGTCTTCGGCTATAAAGATAGGCTTGGGGTCAGACTCATCTCCCATGTTGACCTGGATTACCTTATCTTCAGTGGGTGGTTCATGTTGTTCGAAGCGCATATCCCACAAGATGTTAAGGCGTTTGATCCAAGGGTCGTCGGTTGATTCGACTAACTCTTCATCACCCCCTGCGTCTTCATCTGGATGACTAGTTAAAACCATGTTCACAGTCAAGCTTTTAAAGAAAGGTCCAACACTGACGTCGGACTCGTATGAAGATGTTCCGGATGAATGGTCGTGACGCAGGTAATTACTGATTTCATTTTCCGAGGCAGGGGGAGGCGTAACGTAACCCACGCCTCTTTCGGTTTTTTGATAATAGTCCGGAGGTTTTCCTTCAGGAGTGAGAGATATTCGGATCGGGGTTCGTCTTCCTTTCCTAAAGTTCAAGCCCTGTTTCTCATTAAAGTTATACCCCATTCGTTTTATTAAGTATATAGAATTGGGTTCGTGGTAATGGAATTGGGGAACTCCATCATCTTCCTCTGAACTTCCTCGCTTGAGTTGTTCGGGTTTGACTTTACCAAAACAGATCGGCTTCTGCCCTTTCCTTTTGGATGGGACTTTGAAGAAAGCCTTCTGTCCGTCCTCCACTTCTTCATCTGAAGCGAAGGATAACTGGATTGGCAAGGTGAGCGATACCTCTGTGCACAGTACGTGCCATGGGTTGGTGTCTGCACTAGAATCATTCTCTATTTGTTTATTTTTAGGAGAGACATCAGACAAGTACGCTAAAATAAAATCTTCATTAATGCATCACTCGCCCTCACTCGGTACATTATTATTACTCTCACCCTGACCCATTACATCAAAGTTTAATTCCCAAGGACAATCTTCATCAGGATCTGGCTCGATGTCAGCTTCGTTATCGCTGTCTACATCTTCTTTCTCCTAGGATTCTAGATAGAAGACGGAGTCGGTATGGAAGTTTTCCACTCCTCGGAAGGGGTATTTTTCTGCAATTAAGGTTCGAACTTCGCCCTCGTTATTGGCGTACTTCATGACTTGATGCAGAGTAGATGGGACAATATGATTTGCATGTATCCATGGTCGTCCTAGCAAAAGATTGTAGGACGTGTCCGCATCTATAATGTAGCATGCTACTTTAGACTTAAGATCTCCGATCTGGCATCTGAGCTTGATCTTTCCCAGAGATCGGGTGTTGTTTGCATTGAACCCAAAGATAGTAGTCTGGGTGGTGTGTAGTCGGTGCATAGGAATCCCTAAGACCTGCATGACCCTGTAAGGCATGATGCTGAGTGCTGAGCCTGGGTCAACTTGAACACGACTGATTTCGGAGGATCCAATGTACCCTGTGTAGTACAGTGGTTGGTCATGCTCGTGCTTGACTTGCATATCTTCCTGAGTGAATGATATGCATGGTAGAACCGGAGCTCTTTTTGCTTCCCTTTATCGACCGGCTTCTTTGGGACAGAACCCCCAGCGTCTTGGGGCTGTTCTTCAACCTCTTGAGCGTTTTGGCTGTAATCCCTCAAGTAAGCTTTTCCTGACCGAGTGCCAGGGTTGTCTCCTGGGTATGCTGCCAGGGCAATCCTCTCCTCTTCTGAATCAGTAAGAGGTTTGAGGTGGTCATCATTTTCAGTAATGGAGGGGCTGATCATGTTGGAAGACTTAGCCTTGCCTCCCTTCTTTTTGGACGAAGTGTTCGTCCATTCTTGATCTCTTAGCAGATCAGGGTGGACCCACATGATTTCCCCTTTTTGGGTAGTGAGGGGTACCAACCCCCTGTCTTTTTGACTATGCAAGTCAACATTCTTCAAGTGCATTTCTTCCTTGTGAATGGGGACAACGCTGTTCGCAGTTACCACCGGAGGGAAGTCACCGAATTGGACCGCTATCATATTGGTGGATACGGTCTTCTCCTCAGGTTTTAAGGTGAGCACATTAGCATTTACCAAATTCTGCAAGATGTCTTTGAAGACATAATATTTTTTGGTAGGATGTCCAAGAAATTCGTGGTAATGACAATAATTAGGGTCATCCACTTTCCCTGCTTCATCCGGCTTCCTGATCTCAGGCAATTGCAGCTTGTTGTTCTTTCGAAGCAGCTGAAATAAGGTATCCACATGCTCTTCTTTAAACGAATATTGCTTGGGTGCTCTTTGTTGATTAGGCGCCTTGCCTTGCTTATTAGGCGGTGGTACTCGCGTGTAGTCAGCTGCTAAAGTCTCCTTTCCCTTAGACCGCTGGGCGTTGTTCTGGTTGCGTTGCTGCTGCGGCTTGGGTTGCGGCTCTTCTTCAGCTTTAACTCGCGCCACTATCTCTTCAGCTTGTTCTCCTTGTGAAACTAGTTGTCTCCAGGAGCGACACTCTGCTACCCCCATCTGAGCAAGGAGTTGGGTCTGCAGGTTGTGCCTGCAAGTTTCAATCAAAGTTGATTGGGTCATACCTGAGGGGCATCGCAATGCCATGCTGCGGAATCTTTCCATATAGGCCTTGATGGACTCTCCTTTTCTTTGCTTAGTGGTGAGGAGAGTTGGGACTGAGACCTCCGTATCGTCCTCAAAGAACCTGGCCAAGAATAGCCTTTCCAGGTCTACCCATTTCTGGATGGATCCGGCAGGCAGTTTCATGAACCATTCGAAAGCTACACCCTTAAGGGTACCGATGAATAGCCTGGTCGAGATGGCAACATTCGCTACCACATCTCCAGTTTGGGATTTGAAGTAGTAGATGTGTTGATTTGGCGATCCTGTGCCATCGAACGATTGTAAGGTAGGGGCCTTAAATTTTGGTGGGTAGGGAGCTGTATCCCACTCGGCAGGGTAAGGCCGCACTACTCCTTCTTCACGGAGCTCACTTCTGTTGGCGATTGCATTGAGGCGAGCTTTCAGTTCATCCATTTTGGTGGACTGAGGATGCAACTCTTTTTCCATCTCCTTCTCATTGTCAGAAGAAGAATCCAAGTTGTGAGTCTCACGATCTGAGTGTTCGTGCGCCTTTTGCTTTCCCTTTGACATAGTTCTCCGGGAAGACTCGGGTTTTTGCCCTTTTTCAGCGAGAAGCTGGGCCAGCATATCCTTTAATTGGAGAAGTGTCTCCTGTTGCGCCTGGAGCATGACATGATGTTCGTCCACTCTTTTGGCTATGTCTTCATGGTTCCCTGTCGTGTAAGCGGAGACCTCGCGTGCGACAACAGAACTTGAAGATTGAGATTCGGCGACTGCCGAATGTTCATCGTCGGAAACGACCCCCTTGGCCAATCTTTGATAATCAACCGGACGGATAGCTCCTATCCGAGTCCGAGTATTCCGATATACTCCTTCGAACTGGTCACAAATTTCCCTAACAGTTGGGGAATGACTTTTTTGTGACTCATCAGAATCAGTATGCGAGGCTTTTCCTCTGCCGATCACGTTGATGGCGACTTCGGAGTATTCCGCTTCAGCTGTCTTCTTTTTGTATCGGCGTTGTCGTTTGGCAGGTCTAACGACGTTCGTCAACCAACAATGGCATTCTGACAGGACTGTAGATATAAGCTTCTCACATTGACATGAGTGAGCTGCTTGTGCTGTTGGTTTTCCTCTCGACAATAATTCCCGCAGATCAGGAACTTGGGAGGAGACTTTCCCCGGGCACGGAGGCGGAGATGAAACCCCCTGCCCTTGGGTGGGTGAGATTGGTCCTTGTCGAACGTGGATTTTGAAGCCACGCTGACTTTTCTGAACCTGGCGGACTTCTTGAAGATCGCGTTCTTAAGAAATAACGCGAGGGTCGCGTTGAGATTTGTAAACATTAGGCCGAGGCCTACGTTTAAATGATGAAACAGACCTTTGAGGGTCATGTTTTGTTTGAACGCGCCCCTGAGGGTCGCGTTTGGTTGGTGAAACAGACTCTTGAGAGTCATGTTTCGTTTGAACGAGCACCTGAGGGTCGCGTTTAGTTGGTGAAACAGACTCTTGAGAATCATGTTTCGTTTGAACGCGCACCTGAGTGTCGCGTTTAGTTTTGACAGCTCCCTTCTGAAGGCTGCGTTTCGAAGGAACAACGCGCCACTCAGGGTCGCGTTTCAGCTGTATAAGCCGAGGCTCATAGTCGGGCTTGTTGCCGCAAAGTGAGCGTTCTTCCTTGGGAACGCTAGGTTCGGGAACATTTTCAGAAACGCGATCCTCGCATAGGGCCATCATTCGGCTTTCACGCAAGTGTGCTCGACGTATGGATCTTCTTCGTCTGCGAGCGGCGTTCTTCTTGGCTTGTTTCAAAGCCTTAGCAGCAGCGTCGTTGACGCTCATGGAACTCATCTCCTCCAGAGGCCGTTTGTGGCCCGAAGCTTGTCTGGCTGACGCGGAGGTGGGATCTTCAACTAGCAGAGCTAGTTTGAGTTCCTGACCGAAGGAGAGGGCTTTCTTCGGTACTTCAACAACAGAATTGATCTCCTTGGAGATCTTGCGGACGCCATGCTTAGCCTTAGGGCTAAGCGATCCAGAGGATAAGGCTTCCTCATATTTAGCTTGATCAAACTCCACGACGAGAGTTTCTATAGTGGTTCCCATGAGGTGGACGTCGGACTGCGCCACCACTTCTTCGTCGGAAAAGCTTGTCCCCAGCGGAGTCGCCATCTTTTGTATGTAGGAAAAATTGCAAAGAAGAGAACAAAGAAAATTAACTTGTATTCCTTTGATTCTGATTACAATTTGATTACAAAAGAGAAGAGAACGAATTTGATTCTCTCCTTTGTTTAAAACTGGGTTTTCTCGGTAGCGATGGAATGCCTCCTTCGATTGCTCGCGTCGAATTTGCTCTCTGTTGACGATCCGACCGTCTTCTATCTTGTGGGAACGATGAACTTCTGTGGGAAGTTTAATGGGTAACTCTGAATGAGTTTAAGAACTCTGAACGAGTTAGAACTCTGTTAATAGAGTTGTTAGAACCGAAAATTCGGTTAATGACCAAGCTGATATTCTGTTGTTGAAGAATCCTCTCAGATTTGATCTTCTGAATTTGATTCAAAAATCTTATCTCCAAGGATTTCGCTGCTGCTATTGAATCGCCGAAACCTGAGTGGTTGAGATCCTCCAAATCTAACCCGTGCGGTTTAGATCTTGATAATCCAACCCTTTACTCCGTTGGGTTTGTTGAGTTTTTATAGGAGGATAGGAGGTTGTAACTGATTATAGTTTGGAAACGCGGGGGTCGGTGTTGGTTGTAACCCCTACGAACGCGAGGGTCGCTCACGTTTAGCTTGTGCTTGGAAACGCGGGGGTCGCCTGCACTTCTAGAATTGCAACGCGGGGATGACATCCGCGTTTTAGAAGGAGCTAGTTGACTTGTAACTTCTTCTGTGAAGCGTTGCAAGGACCGTTGTTCAGTAATCCTAGCTTTAGCTGTTGTGGAGTGTGAAAATCGTCAGATTGTAACTTTCACTGCAAAATGTGAAGACTGCTGAATAGAGTTTTCATCAATTGTCGGAAGTGTCGTTGAATTGTATCTCTTCTCGATCTATGTGAAAAGTCCTCCATTTGCAGCTTTCGATTGTCGACGCGAAAGCTATTTGATTGTAGCTTTCGTTGTTGGAACTTGACGGGAATCAACATCCATAGTGTTTTTAGATGAATATTTGCCCACAGCTCTCTACCAAGCAACTCACCAACTACGTCCAACCTTTTATTTCTGAAATCATTACATTGCTCATCAGCATCTCTAATAGTTGCTAATATAATATTAGTCATGTTGTTGTCGCAACCATCAAGATCAATCATCTCAGAAATGCGGCCGTGTTTGTAGCGATTGTAGAATTGCGAATACAGTGATTAGACAGTCGTCTGATTGTGACTTTATTGTCGGAGCTTGATAGGGATTAGCTATCCATCGTGATTTTTAGACAGCCTACACCAAGATCACAACTTTGCCTAACAGGCGTTGTACAGACTTATATCTTATTTGAATATGTCTGTTATGTTTTTTATTTACATGTACTTGCTTTAGAAGCTCTATGGTAGATCTAGAATCAGAGTGAATAGAAATAGGAGGAGAGGGTTTAGGGACCAAAGGAAGTTCAGAGAGAAGATCTTTTAACCATTCGGCTTCTGTGCAAGTAGTATCAAGAGCAATCGGCTCAGATTCCATGGTGCTCCTGGCAATTATTGTTTGCTTACATGATTTCCAGGATACAACAGCACCACCAAAAAGAAATACATATCCAGATGTAGACTTTACACTGTTAGAATTCGTGACCCAGTTGGCGTCACTATACCCTTCTATAGCATCAGGGTAACCAGTGTAAGTCAAGCAATAGTCAATTGTGCCTTTCAGATATTTGAATACTCTTTCTAAGGCAGTCCAATGATCTTTGCTAGGGTTGCTAGTATACCGACTCAGTCTCCCTACAGCATAAGCTATATCGGGTCTGGTTCGGTTGGATATGTAAAGAAGAGATCCAATCATCTGAGAATATTTCAGCTGGGAGACAGGTTCACCTTCATTCTTCTTCAAGGATATAGAAGAATCATAAGGTGTGGAAACAGGTTTAGAGTTATGAAAGTTGAATTTGATTAGCATTTTATCAATGCTATGGGAAAGACTCAAAGATATTCATCTATTATCTCTAGAGATTTTCATTCCAAGTATCATGTCTGCAAGACCTAAGTCTTTCATATCAAAGTTTTTGGAAAGATAATCCTTAACCTTTGAAATTAATTCAAGTGTTGTTCCAAAGATAAGGATATCATCAACATAGAGACAGAGAATGACATAGTCATTGTTTATCACTTTAGAATAGACACATATGATTAGCTTATGGATAGCAGCAAAGGCTAATAATACTCGGATAGTTGAGATTCGGGCTACAGGAGAATATGTATCAAAATAATCAATGTCATTTTGTTAAGTATAGCCTTTAGCTACTAATCTAGCTTTAAATTTATCTATGGAACCATCAACTCTGAGTTTCTTCTTGAATATCCACTTACAACCAATAGGTTTACAACCTGGAGGTAAGTCAGTGAGTATCCAAGTATGGTTTTCCATGATAGATTTAATTTCATTATCAATGGCTTCTTTCCAGAAAGGAGATTCAGGTGAATCCATTACTTCTTGGAATGA
The DNA here is from genome assembly GCF_001876935.1 of Asparagus officinalis. Classification (NCBI taxonomy): domain Eukaryota; kingdom Viridiplantae; phylum Streptophyta; class Magnoliopsida; order Asparagales; family Asparagaceae; genus Asparagus; species Asparagus officinalis. The sequence goes on from NW_017972678.1 coordinate 9,708, forward strand.
GCTTGGATCACCTTCAACAAGAAAGGTAAGAAAGTCTTCTCCAAAATCCTTTTCGATTCTACCTCTTTTGCTTCTTCGAGGTTCAATATCAAAAGGTTGAGAAGAACTAGAAGATGGTAGATCAGAAGGAAGAGATGATCGGGGATTTTCTGAGATTTTAGATTTGAACGGAAAGATGTTTTCAAAGTAGACTGCATCTCTTGCTTCAATGATGGTATTGTTGGATATGTCACTGATTTCAGATTTGATGACTAGAAATCTGTTAACATTGCTATCTAGTGCATATCCAATAAAAGCAGCATCTACAGTCTTAGAATCAATTTTTCTCTTCTTAGGTTCGGAAATAGCTACTTTAGCCAAGCAACCCCAAACCCGGAAGAAATTCAGATTAGGAGATCTCCCCTTCCAATATTCATAAGGAGTTGTATCGGAATTTTTTTGGGGAATCCTATTGAGAATGAAGCAAGCAGAAAGAAGAGCTTCTCCCTAGAGATTTTCAGGTGCTCCTGAACTGAGTAACATACAGTTCACCATGTCAATTAGGGTTCTATTCTTTCGTTCAGCTACCCCGTTAGACTGTGGTGTATAGGGAGCAGTAACCTCATGAATAATACCGTGTTCTTAGCAATATTCAGTCATATGATTTGAGGTATACTCCCCCCCATGATCAGATCTTAAAATCTTGATCTTCCTGTCAAGTTGGTTCTCAGATTCAGCTTTGAACACCTTAAACCTATCTAAGACTTCATCTTTAGTTTTGAGAAGATAGGTGTAACAATATCTGGAGTGGTCGTCTATAAAAGTCACAAAATACCTCCTACCCCCTCGGGTGAGAACTCCGTTAGAGTCACACACATCACTATGAATTAATTCGAGGGGTTCAGAGTTTCTAGTTATAGACTTGAAGGGTTTTTTAGTGTGTTTCCCTTGAACACAGATTTCACATTTAGATGAGGGATCATGAGAAGATTTAGGAATGAGGTTTAATTTACTCATTCTCTGCAAGGTTTGGAAATTGACATGTCCAAGTCGTCCATGCCAAACATCACAAGACTCAACAATTTGAATAACAGAAGACTCAGAAATTTCATTAGAACTGGAATTGATTACATTGAGTTTGAAAAGGCCATTACAGATAAAACCTTTTCCTATGAAAACATTACTCTTTGTAATCACAAATTTATTGGATTCTTTTACAATCCTATAACCAGCTCTAAGAAGAAGAGATTCACTAATCAGATTGCGACGGAGAGAAGGAACATGATAAACGCCTTGCAGATGAAGAACTTTCCCAGAAGTCATGGTGAGCTCTATACGTCCACTTCCTATTATTGAATTAGTGGAGTCATCTGCTAAGCTTATGCTTCCTCCACGTGATTCCTGATAATTTGAAAACCAAGAGCGGTCATTACAGACGTGGATATTTGCTCCGGAATCCAAATACCAATCAGTGGAAGAAGTTAGAGAATTTACAAGATGAGATGAAGAGGCTAACCTGAAGGAGGTTGGATTCATTTCAATCATATTAACTTTGTTGGATCCATTTCCTTTAGGGGCAGGTTTGGCCGGTTCCTTCTTCCGAAAGAAACAGTTGTGAGCCATGTGGTTGGTTCTACCACAAACAAAGCAGAACTTCTCATCAGACTTATGGCTGGAAGAATTGGGATTTGGTTTG
>NW_017972679.1:0-4709 GCF_001876935.1 Asparagus officinalis
AGTTCAACCACCGGCGAATCAACCCAAGTCGCCGGTAATTCCAATAGCTTCTCCGGGAGATCATGCAGAATCGTCCCAAAGGAAGAAGCCAGTTTTGGAGCGCCTCGGTCCACTTCCCGATGAGCGAGTCAAGGCTCCAGTTCAAGAGCGTTTGGGCCCGATGAAGAAGCCCAGAATGACTCAACACGCTGGGGGTCGCCGTCACCTCCAACATGACAAGGAGCTCAAGGCAACTGCGCGCACTAATTTGCGCATTGAAGTCCAAGAGCTCGCTAAGAACTCACGACCAAAAAGGCACGTTTTGAGGCGCGTGACTCTCGAAAGTCCGAAGAAAGTAATTCACTCTCAGAAGGAAATGTTATCGTCTGATGATGATTGCGTTATACCTGAGAAATCGTGCCAACACACGATAGGTTGCTCCGACTTTCAAACGGAAGAGCTGTACTATCGTGCTGGTGGTACGAGCAAAGCCAGAAAGAGGAGTCCTCGAAGGCTAGAAACTCAGTCTCGTTTATTGGTGCGATAAGCCCAGAGTGCTTCACTGAGTTTGTCATCCCAGTCTCGTTTATTGGTCTTCACGAGCTTGGACAGGATCTTAATGATCATCTTGTTAAACGCTTCAGCTAATCCGTTCGCAGCGGGGTAGTAAGCTGTCGACGAAACATCTTCGATTTTGAACTTGTCGCAGAATCTGACGAAGGCATTGCTTATGAACTGTGGACCGTTGTCATGAATGATCCGTCTTGGCACGCCGTGTCTATAGATGACATGATGCTTGATGAAATTAATGACGTTGTTCGTCTTCACTTCTCTAAGCGGAATCGCTTCAGCCCACTTTGAGAAATAATCTGTGATCGCGAGGATGAACCGATCACCTTTGACTGAAGGGGAAAAAATAGGACCGACTATGTCCATGCCCCAAGTCTCGAACGGCCAAGACGTGGTTGACGTGTGCAACTGCTCTGGCGGTTGATGCATATAATTTGCATGTATTTGGCAAGCATGACACTCTCGGGCGTACTCGATCGCGTCACGAACCATTGTGGGCCAGTAGTATCCCATTCTTCTGATGCGATCATACAGTTTAGGACCGGGTTGATGCGTCATTTCTCAAGAAAATATTGCTCTTAAAGAAAATAATGATATGTTAAAATTGGAAAATGAGAAATTATCATCATCCTTTTCTAGCTTATCTCATGCTAAGATTGATGCCATGTTAGAAGTAGAGAACATAAAAAATAATACTGCTTCTTTTATAAATAATTATTTATGTTCTACTTCTAAAAATGCATATGTGCCTAAGAATGAAGACTTGAATCTTATGAAAAATAGTATTTCATCTTTAGATTCAACTTTGAATATATGCATTAATAATCATAAGAAGCTTATGGATATGTGTGCCAAGTCTAAATCATCATCTACTCATCATGCACACATATATAGCAAAGTCTACAAATGCACAATTTGCGGTCGTAAAGGCCATCTTGCTAGATTTTGCTATGATGCATACAAACATAACAATACTAATGTTCATTGTACATCTCATGTAGCTTCTTCATCACATACACATGCATATGCTTATCATGCACATCATAAACATGCTAATGTGTTCAAATGTGATCTTTGTGGACGTTTTGGCCATTTGGCAAAATTTTGCTATGATTTGAAAAAGACTTTACTTTTGCCAAATAATTTTAAAAGACCATTCATATTTGCAAATGTTTCTAATGTTTCTCGTGCACATGTTTATGGTCAACAAAATCAAATGGGCCTCTTTCATTGCACTAATTGCAATCGGAAAGGTCATTTACACAATTTTTGTTTTGACCGTGTTCGTGCACCATATATGCCCAAGAGGGTTCATAATCCTTGGGCCTTGAGCTTAAATGATAGGGGTCATGTCCCTAAATCTTTTGGTACTAAGAGTTCTTGGGTACCAAAACAAATTTGATTTTCAAACTAAGAATTTTAATGTTTTTATCCTTCTTTATCTTTGTTTTAAAAATTATGCTTTGAAATCTTTTTATATGAAAACAATTTTTAATTGATAAAATCTTTTGTTTTCATGATTATTGATTTTGCTTTCATGAGAGGTTTGTGTTTATATAACCCTCCGGGTTTATTGGGTGTTTATTCCCAAATCAAGTTTACCAGACGCTAAAATGATTATATGGGTTGGAACAAGCTCAAGAGCTTGATATAATTGTTGTCTCTCTTAAAAATTGTGTTTTGATTTGTTGCTTTTGAATTCATTATAATTCACTTATATGATGATATTTATGTGTTTGTGCTAATGGATCATCTATTCGTGCTTTATAATGTATTCTATGAGTGGTTTGATCAAGTCTTACAAATTTTTTTTTTTGATGATCAAACATCATTTTTGGTTTAAATGGTTGATTTATGATTTTATTTGGTTGATTTGTTTTCATTCGAAAACTCTTTTTGCATGATTCTCATGTTTTCTCTCTTTTGATTTCATAAATCTATTTTTTTTATACATGGTTTTTAGGCTTGTATTTTGAGACACCTATTTATCGTAACATATCATTATGTGTTCTCATTATCTTGTTTAATTGTGAGTGATTGTTAGCATATCTTTTATGCTTGCTCACATAGTTGCCTTGATCTTTATTGCATATATTTTATATGGCATTTTGATAGGGGGAGCTATTCCCTTTTTCTATGTTTGTTTTTATACTCACCTATGCTTATTGATAGGGGGAGCTTTCGCTCTCTTAATTCGTTTGTCCCCTTTTTGATGTTGTCAAATGGGGAGAAATATTGTGAGTATTTGCATATTCTTTTTTGCTTATATGCATGATATATTATACTTTGTATATTCATTTTCCTTCATGCATATATCTTTTTTTGTAAATTGTTTGTCATCATCAAAAAAGGGGAGATTGTTGGTCTTCTTGTTTTGATGATGTTTAACAAACAATTTACCACTAATGTTGTTTGTCTAGTGTTTGTGCATTCCTATGTTTTGTAGACAAACAACGTTGTTGGAGGATGGATGGAATAGCGCTTCAACGACGATATCAAATGGAGGTTGGTGGAAGTGTGGAGTGAAGCATCGTACAATTCAAGTTCAAGATCCAAGTTTAGCTTCATCCGCAACGTGTACCAAGTTGAGCTCAATGAAGATCTAGATCAAGCTTGGGTAAATTAGTTTTAGGTTTTATATTATGTGTGTTAGTACTTTAAGCTCAATCATATACACACATACACGCTTTGGTTTTTGGTTTTGTATATATACAGTTATATATATACATATATGTTTTTGGTTTAATAGGTTTTGAATTTATATATGAAACAAATGAATTTATCATCATCCATTTCTAGCTTATCTCATGCTAAGATTGATGCCATGTTAGAAGTAGAGAACATAAAAAATAACACTGCTTCATTTATAAATGACTATTTATGTTCTACTTCTAAAAATGCATATGTGCCTAAAAATGAAGATTTGAATCTTATGAAAAATAGTATTTCATCTTTAGATTCAACTTTGAAAATATGCATTAATAATCATAAGAGGCTTATGGACATGTGTGCCAAGACTAAATCAAAATCATCTACTCATTATGCACACATGTATAGCAAAACTTATAAGTGTTCTATTTGCGGCCGTCAAGGTCATTTAGCTAAGTTTTGTTATGATGCACACAAACATAAGAATTCTAATGTTCCTTGTGCATCTCATGTAGCTTCTTCATCTTGTACACTTACACATTCACATGCTCATTCTCACAAAGTTCATCATAAGCATGCTAGTGTGTTCAAGTGTGATTATTGTGGTCGTTTTGGTCATTTGGCCAAATATTGTTTTGATTTAAAAATTAAATCTCATTTGCCAAATGCTTCTAGTAGACCACATGTTTTTAAATGTGATGTTTGTGGTAGGTTTGGACATCTTGCTAAATTTTGTTTTGATATACAAAAAGCTTCTAAATTGCAATATGTTCCAAATAGACCATTGTTTAAGAATGTTTCTCATTTGCAAAATAATTTTAAAAGAAAATCTTTATTTGCAAATGATTCCCGTGCACGAGCTAATGGTCCACAAAAACAAATGGATCTCTTTCATTGCACAAATTGCAATCGGAAGGGTCATTTGAGTGATTATTGTTATGACCGTGTTCGTGCACCACATGCGCCTAAGAGGGTTCATAACCCTAGGGCTTTGAGCTTGAATGATAGGGGTCATGTCCCTAACCAAACCGGCACCAAGAATTCTTGGGTGCCAAAATGATTTTATAAACCAAGATTTCTCATATTTTTATCTTTCTGTTTCTTGGTTTTGAAAATTATGTTTTAAAATCTTTTTGTTATGAAAATAATTTTTCTTTTATCAAATCTTTTTGTTTTCATGATTATTGATTTTGCTTTCATGAGAGGTTTGTGTTTATATAACCCTCCGGGTTTATTGGGTGTTTATTCCCAAATCAAGTTTACCAGACGCTAAAATGATTATATGGGTTGGAACAAGCTCAAGAGCTTGATATAATTGTTGTCTCTCTTAAAAATTGTGTTTTGATTTGTTGCTTTTGAATTCATTATAATTCACTTATATGATGATATTTATGTGTTTGTGCTAATGGATCATCTATTCGTGCTTTATAATGTATTCTATGAGTGGTTTGATCAAGTCTTACAAAAGAATTTTTTTTGATGATCAAACATCATTTTTGGTTTAAATGGTT
>NW_017972680.1:0-37509 GCF_001876935.1 Asparagus officinalis
ATATATATATATATATATATACACTAGGTGAAATGCATGTGCACTGCACGTGGTCAAATATCTAAATTATTTATTTTAAGTTTATTTATTCACTATAACATGTTTGCAAAAAAACGTTTATGATTGTCATAATATATTAAACAATTTTGGATATTTTCATGTATAATATTTTGTTGGTTTTAACATTTTGCCTTCCACAGAAAAAAGTATTAAAATATTAATGGGTTAAGATTAATTTAATGATTTAAAAAATATTAATAATGTAAGGGACAAATATAAAAAACTATTATTATTAATGATAAAAATAAATTCTTGAATCCATCAAAGTAAAATGGTAGGTTTTATCTGGTCATATAGGATTTTGTTTAACTATAAAGAAATCACTTTCACCTGTTGTTTACTTCCACTTGTTGTTTATCCGGCGATCAAGTATTATAGATATTCAAAAACTTTTTTCTAGAATCTTATTCGTCAGAATGTGCAAATTCAATCAATAAAAAACATAAATTATATGATCAATTTCAAAATCAGATATGTAGTCTTTCTACATCTTCCCAACTAATTAATTGATTTTTCAAAACGATTACTCTCTAGTTTCAGAAAATTATAAAATATAATATGAGAATGATTTATACTTATTATGCACTATGGATTGTATTTTAACAAATAATTCAAATTTATCCAATGTCAAACAATATTCAAAAATTTAGGTTGAGAGTTATAAGAATCCATTATCCGCAACAATACTCATAACCAAGCTACGTGTTTCATAAACTTATAAGAAGGTGTGAACTATAAAAATGAACAATTTAATTTATTTTGTCCAATAGTTTATTACAAATCATGAAAGACAAGGTGAATCAGAAGGATTACATACCCTTCACAAATAAAGATTAAATTTCTCTTAGAGATTCTTGTAGCAAAAGATTTTCAGAGTTGATGTATAGGATAATTTTAAGATACATAACCCAAATTAGTTTATAGAGTGATATACTTGACATAAAAATTACTTTTATAAGATTGAAGTCACATGTGCCTTAAGTTGCGTTTTAAGTTAATTTTAGAAAACTCCCTCTTAGCTATGGGGGGTAATGTAAAAAAAAAAATCCTTAACTTTATTTTTGGATATGAGGGAAACCTAGTAAGGCAGAAGGATCCCCAGCCAAGACCTGAGTTCAAGCCCCCCACATTGACAAGTAAACCATGGGTGAACTGGGTCCCCTATCCTATCTAGTCTCCAAATTAGTAGGACACTAAAGGGACATGAGTGACAAACCTCGAATTCGGGCATTTGGTCACGAAAATTGCTAACTTGAAACTAAGTAAATCTTCGTCAAATTTGGGGTGTTGTAGATAACCTTTCTCAACTTCAATTCTTTGATTTAATCCTATAAAATTTTCTCACTTAACTGCTCAGAACTAATATTTCATTGAGTCTAATCTATTATATGACAAGTATTTGATTTGGAAAGTCCAAAATATCCCTCAACCATAAAAGAATTAGCTTAGTTTTTGCTACATTAAAGAAAAAGAGGAGATATAGAAGTAAAAAGAATTATAAATTTGTTGTGATCCTTTTATTATAGGTTGAGAGTTTTTAACTAAAATAGCTTTCTTCAATAGGGTATTTTCTCCAAATCACATATTCAAGTAACCGCATTAAGGAGTTTCGTTGAGAGAAGTGTAAAAGATCAGAGGAGTTTTTATGAGACACGCCATAGTCAATGGGTTTTTTCCTATAAATCGTACCAAAGTTAAGAGGGGCTATCTATAACACCCTCATAGCTAGGATATTTTGCCAAATTAAATCAATTGAGTGGGTTTTTTGAAACAATCCCCATAGCTGAGAGAGTTTTCAAAAAAATAATTTTTTAAAAATTGGCTTGTTCACATTTTTGTCCCTCAAAATTTTAATAACTCGATATTAGTCCCTTAAATTATAAGCAATTTTAAAATTTTGAGGGAATAATATAGAATTATTGGAGATCTAAAATAAAGGAACTTATATTTAAATTATCTTTAAATATTGCTCTTATAGGCAATGTATTAAAATATCGGCTGATATATCGTTATATTAGCCGATATATCAGGTTAAAGACCTTACTTGATAATATTTATGATTCTGTATTGTTTTCTTTTATTTAGGGATTTTTTTCTAATATATCGATCGTTATAAAAATGTTGACCGATACATCCCTATCAAGATATCGACAAAATAGAGTCATTTTTAATTTGATTATGGGCTAGGGTTTGGTCATGTTTGGGAACCCATTTTTAATTTGATTATGGGCTAGGGTTTGGTCATGTTTGGGAACCAAAAGCGAAACCCACGAAAGCCACAAAAGTCACAATTCGTCTCCCAAATCTCTGTTTGGGAACCAAAAGCGAAACCCACGAAAGCCACAAAAGTCACAATTCGTCTCCCAAATCTCTCCACTTCTAGCTCTTCCACATTTTAAGCATATATTTTCATGCAAATTCTTATATTTAAAATTCATTAATATATTAGATTATAGCTTACAATGCTATATTATGTATGAATATTATCTCATATGACACCTGATATTTTTTACGTATCGCCGATTTCTGCAAAATGATATCATAGATTTTAGTTGTCCAATATTTATCTAATGTCCAACACTCTATAGTAGTCCTTCGAAAGCCTCTTCTATAGTTTTCTACGTAATGTATATAATTTCAGGAATAATTCAAAATACTGGTATTATTTAAAATATGATGCTTTAATTTTTTTCACACCTCTTCTACTATATAAATATAAGCTAAGCCTCTAGCCTCATATTACATAATGAATATTATTTATCAATAGGATCACATACGATTATTTGTGGTTAACAAAGTTTTAAATCTTTATAGACTTAATTAAACTTAAATACCTTATAGTTTATGAAAGTTATATACTTCCACTTGTATCATGCTACACTTAAATATCCTAATGTTTTCTAAAATTAAATGTTTGTACCTTCTGTCATGTTACCTAAACGCAAAAATACTCTGTAGGCATCGAAAATTGCCCATAGGTCTCCACGAACAGCTCAGTGTTAAAGAACGACGATGAACGTCACTATCCGATCCACAGGAGTTCGATTGATGTCGATGAACGATTGAAGCAAATCGACAAACTACGAAGGCACGGGCTAATCGGGAACCCTGCGATGTTTACAAAAGGAACAACGCCCTTGATATCTCGTCTAGTCTACAGATAATCCAACCATCGGAGTGGATAGAAATCTTCGTCAGGCTTCCAACGCACTTGGAATCACTCAAATCCGAGTTCGGACGAAGAATTTACGGCGGAAACAATCAAACATACGCAACGGAGCGTCTCAGGCTGAACTGGGACACCCGGGGTGTCTCGGGAAAGCTCGGATTTTCTGAGACACCCCAGGGGTGTCTAGGCTTTTCCTAGACACCCCAGGGGTGTCTAGGCACCCTAGGTGCCCCCATTGCCTATAAATAGGAGTCTTAGGCCTCACTTTTGGAGGATCTGGATTTTTAGAGAGTTGGCGAAGCCCTGCTGCAGTGAAGAGTGGTCGAGCGCTTCAACAGAGGAGAGGTCTTCATCAGATTCTTCATCACCCGTGTCTGTTCCTTAGTATTACCCTTCGCCGGTAATCCTAAGAAGAGCAAATATCTCGTTTTAGCCGAGATAGGCGCTCCAAGCTTCTAGATCTCCTCGCGGATCGACGAAGCTCTGCCCGATTTTGTTGGATCAGATCTGATTGTCAGGTAGTCCACGGATATCGACGTCCCCGTCACAGGCCAAAGACCCACGCAAGCAAGAGACGATAAACGGATCTTGTGTTTATTTTCAAGAAAGTTGTAATTTTCTATTTTCGTTATTTGAATTCATTTGTAACGACTAAAGTTTAATGAAATCAATGATGAAGGCAACTTTCCTCGAAAAAAAACTGGCGACCACAGTGGGAGCCAACAGCCTCGCTGCCGAGGCTGTCGTGACGCAACCGGCATTCAAGATCCGGGTGAATGAAGAGATCGAATACGAGTTCGATCAGCAAAAGTTTGAAGAGTACCTCTCTTCCTCCTCCTCCAGATCCGCCTCTCCAAACAGGCGTAGGAAACGCTCCAGCATTGTCAAAGAGAGCACGGCAAAGACGGCGTCAACGCCTTGCTCGTCAGCTGGCCAAGGTTTTGGAGCCGATGGACGGGATCCGCTATAATGTGGATCTAAAATCCAGGCAGTGCCGGGAACAACAACGGCGAACAACCAACTCCTCCTCCAAGACAAAAACGAACGAATGGGTTCGTGTCAAGAGGATCCGCTCCACCCTCGAGGAGCGAATCAAGAAGCGTCGAGCATTGCTCGCACATGCCCGAGCCCTTTTGCAGAAAGCGAAAGAAATGCAGAGGGGAGAAGCAGTGGAGAAGCCGCCTAAGCGCAAGCAAGTTTGGGTGCCAAAGACAAAACCAGCACTTAAGGCAAAAGTGGGCGGAGTTATCATCCAGCCTATTTCAAATCCAGATCCCGTTTCCCCTGTACCCGCACCTCCGACGGAGTCAGGAAAGAACGTGGATCTCACTAAATCCAGGGGTCCTTTGAAGGGTCGCCTCGATCCTGAAGATCGAGATAAAGCACCCGTCAAGGAGCGATTGGGACCGTTAAAAAGTCCCCAAACAACAGTCAAGACTGGGGGTCGTACTAACAAAGGAAAAGCCCCTATTACCGACCGCATTGGATTGCGAGTCGAAGTTCAAGAGCCCGTTGGACTTCCACGCTCTCAAAGGCGTAAAAGTGAACGAGTGACTCTTGGAGACGCAAATAAAGCGTCGCGTCCCCAGAGGGAAACATATTTGTCTGATGACGATGTTACACCTGGGAAGGCGTGCCAACACTTTATGGGTTACTCCAGTTATCAAACTGATGAGCTGTACTATAGGGCTGGGGGTGCGAATAAATCCCGAAAAAGAAATGATCGAGACACGGAGCCTCATTGTCCGTGTGCCAACATAATCAAAGCAGTATTATCGGAATGCCGCTGTTCTAAAACCCCAAAAAGAGTCTCGGTGTTTAAGAGAATCTCTACCAGGGCGTCCGAGGCCAAACCAAGGCATTTCCAAAGGAGGAAACTCATTCGTCAAGATGATGAATTTCCAGAAGTGTCCGTCAATATGACCGGCAGAAGGAAATCGACGCAACACTTAAACCCAGATCAGTTTGCCGATGTATCCCGGCGTATGACTCGGTTGCGGTCAGGAATCAATAAGCGAAAGAATTACCGAAAGATGCAAAAGGGACTTCCTTTGGAAGAGGAGGTGTCAGATGCCGGTTCAGACTCCTACTCGGCTATAGCCTCCGATGACACTGCGTCTAGTGCGGGGCAGCCTTATGAATCATTTATGATCAGCGCCGAACAAGTAAGCAAGATGCTTGAAGATGCTTTGACTAAGCAGAAGGAAGCTTTCAAGTTCGAGATAGAAATGGCCATGCAGCAGATGAGAGAGATGCATGACCAGCAAATCGCGGCACTGACAACTCATCAAGGAGAACCCAGTCGTCGTAATAATCCGAATCAAGAGGAGAATGAACGGGAAGAGGATAATGCCAATATGAACATCCCTCCCGTCAACAACGACAATGGAAGCGGTCCCTCGGATGATAATACGAAGGAAGACCACGTTACTTCTCCCCGAAGCCACTCGAAGACAGGTACGAGTGAAGACAAGAAGATGAAGGACTTGGAGAGCAAAATCAACGCGTTGATGAATGCTCAAGAAGTGAAAAGGTCCGGCATACCATGTCCATACCCAAGGGAGTGAGAATCAATTCCATATCCGGCAAAGTTCAACCTGATCAACTTCACGCCGTTCGACGGGAAGGGCTCGCCCACTCAGCATCTAATATACTTCAAATCCCACTTGGGCATGATCTCCGGCAATGAACCCTTAATGGTGCGGTCATTCGTTGGCACTCTTCGCGGAGCGGCCTTCGATTGGTATCGTCGCCTCAAGCCAGGGAGTGTCAGCAGTTGGGACGACATGGAGGATATGTTTCTGACGAACTTCTTCGACGACGACACTGAGGTCTCAATCGGCACTCTGTTTGATGAGAAGCAGAAAAATGGTGAGACAGTCGAAAACTTCGTGAAGAGGTTCCGAAATAAAGCAATGAATTGCAGGGATCCGGTCAATGAAGATTTCATCCTCGAGACCTGTATAACAATCTTTCATTGAACATCCTGGAAGCCATAGGAATGGCACCGCCAAAGACCTGGAAGGACTTGAAGGTGCGAGGAGAACGAGCCGAACGATTCCTTAAAAGGAAGAAGGTGGAAAGGGGCCAAATAGCTAATAATGCCCCGCAACAGAACTTTGTCCCTAAGGGAAAAGCACATGCGAATGCTGTGGACGCGAATCAAACATTCGAGGTGCAAGCGCAACCGCAACAGCAGCAACAAAAGGCGCCTCAACAATCAAGGTCACAACAGCAATCCCGAAGGCAGCAAAAGACTTCGGAACCGAAACTCCAAAAAGAGTATTCCTTCAAGGACGAAGACATTCCAGTCATCTTCGAATCCCTCCTTGAAAACAACAAGATCAAGCTACCACCTATCGTCAATCAGGAGGAAGCTGATAATACTGCGGATCCGAAGTACTGTGCATATCACAGGAGGATCCTTCATCCCACCAAGGCGTGCTTTACTTTAAAGAACAGCATCCAAATCCTGATTGAAGCCGGCGTTATAACGCTAGGGTAAGCCATTTGAGAACGGCAAGACTCCGACAGAGTATACGAGTATAAACTGCTTCTTAACACTCCGAAGAGTATACGAGTATAAACTGCTTCTCAACACTCCGAAGAGTATACGAGTATAAACTGCTTCTCAACACTCCGAAGAGTATACGAGTATAAACTGCTTCTCAACACTCCGAAGAGTATACGAGTATAAACTGCTTCTCAACACTCCGAAGAGTATACGAGTATAAACTGCTTCTCAATCCTCCTTAGGATAGTAGTCGATTACTCATGTATATAACTCAAATACAAGTTTCTGTCTTTTTACAGTATAGTCGACTAATAGAGATTATAGTCGACTACTGAGATGTTTGACAGAAACATAAGTTTCTGTCTTTTTACAGTGTAGTCGACTAATGACTACAGTAGTCGACTACTGAAGAAAAATATAAATTTTCAAGTTTCTGTCTGAACTCAGTGTAGTCGACTAATTATCATTATAGTCGACTACTGAGAACATTTTCCGAAAACACAGAGTCTGTCTGAACTCAGTGTAGTCGACTAATGACTACAGTAGTCGACTACAAGAGACAGTTTTTCAGTTTTCAGAATTTGAATATCTGACAGTTTTTGGCCGTTTTTAAACGTTTTCAAACTTTAAAAACTTGTCTTTTCAAGGGGTATATATAGGTTATTTGTTCAGAAAAATTGGAGAAATATACATACCCATAAGCTTTGATTCTTGAGCAATTTCCTAAGTGAAAAACATTCTGATTTTCTGAAAAAGAAGAGTTTCTGAAATTGCCTATATACTTTCATCAAAAACAAATCAATTAGGCAATTTTACAAAGATTAAAAGAATCCTAAGCCACTGCTGCACATTATTACACATTCAAGGCTTATAGGATCATTGTGTTCTTCTTCAACAAGTTTTCTCTCGGTTGTGAGAGGGTTAGTCTCTTGGGTTAGAGATTGGTGTTCAAATTGACAAGGAGTTTGTCAATTGGTGTTGCAATTTGCAGGAACTTGCAAATTGGTCAGGTTTGCATTTGATTTTGTAAGTTTATTCAAAATCATAGTGAAAACTCTCAAGCGGGATTTGCTTGGGGACTGGATGTACACCAGTTTGGTGGAACCAGTATAAAATCCTTGTGTTTGTGTTTGCAAATTTCTGAGATTGCCATTTTTTTCTTTGCAATTTATTATCTACTTTGCAATAATTTTAAAAGAACACTATTCACCCCCCCTCTAGTGTTCAAGTGTATCTATTTCAGATCCTACATTTGGTATCAGAGCAAGGTGAAAGATGGCATTGTCAAATACATCACAATTCAAGGAAGGTCACTCTACAAATCGTCCTCCAATGTTCGATGGCACGAACTACAACTACTGGAAGTGTAGGATGAAGATCTATCTCCAATCTCTTGGCTACGAACTTTGGAACGTCGTTGAAACAAAATATGAGAAACCAACAACTCCTTTCGCGGAATGGACTACATCTCAAAGGAACAATGCGAATTTGGATTCTAAAGCAATGAATGCCTTATTTTGTGCACTTGACAAGAATGAGTTCAATAGGGTGTCAACGGCCACATCCGCATATGATATTTGGCACACACTCGAGGTAACTCATGAAGGTACTACTAAAGTTAAAGAGTCTAAAATTTCTGTTCTTGTGCACAGATTTGAATTATTCAAGATGAAGGAAAATGAGACTATTGGAGAAATGTTCACAAGATTCACCGACATCACAAATTCTCTTATTGGTCTTGGAAAAACATATACTCAAGTGGAGATGGTAAGAAAGATACTTCGTTCACTTACTCCACAATGGGAAAAGAAAGTTACCGCTATTGAAGAAGCCAATGATTTGTCAACTCTTACGGTTGAAAATCTTATTGGTAATCTTATGGCATATGAAGTACAACTTGAAGATAGGAAGAATGATGAAGAATCTAAGAACAAGAAAGTTCTTGCATTTAATACTACTTCAGATAAAGAAGATTCAGATGATAATGATGAAGAAATGGGCATGTTTGCACGAAAATTTCGAAAATTCATCAAAAGAGGTAATTTTAAATTTAAGAATTCAAATTCAACTAACCCTCTTTGTTTTAAGTGTAATAAACCAGGGCATATGAAGAAAGATTGTCCAATGTTGAAGAATAAACAAAAATCAAGTTATTTCAACAACTTCAACAATATTCAAAATAACAAGAAGAGGAAAGCAATGGCGGTCACTTGGGATGATAGTGATGAATCATCCTCAGATGAAGAAATTGAAGAAAAGGAAAGTGCTCACATGTGTTTCATGGCACAAGATGATGTAAGTGAAAATGAAGAGCTTTTAGATGCTTTTAATGAATTATATGAAACTTTTATAAGATTAAAAATTTCACATAATTTTCTTAAAGGTGAGAATAAAAGGTTACGTGAAGAAATTTCAGATTTAAATTCCTCTACTTATACTAATTCTCAATTAGTTGAATTAAAAGAAGAAAATTTTTCTTTACTAAAAGAAAATGATAATTTATCTAATGAAAATAAATATTTAAAATCAGAATGTAATAAGTTAAATATTCGAATTAATAGTTTAGATAAAGATATTTCTTCTTTTAAATCAAGATATGAAGATATATGTTTAAATGTAAGCAAATTTAATAAAGGAAAAGAAAATCTTAATAATATTCTTTCTTTTCAAAGAGAATCACAAAAGACAAAAGGATTAGGTTTTCAAATTAATAAAAACAAATCAAAGAATACAATTTTTGTAAAACCTTCTTGTGATTTGCATGATTATAAATATGAAAATTTGTATAAAAAGAAATCAAAATTCTTTTCTATTTGGGTTCCAAAAGAATTATCTTCTTTTAATAAGAATTTTTATATTTCTGATTTTATTAAAAATATTTGTTTATCATCTAATTATTTAAGTAAATCAAACTCTTCATGGGTTTGGTTTCCTAAAGGCTAATTTAAAGGACCCAACATAGTATGGGTACCAAAATGTAAATGTTTATTTTTTCAGGTACCCAAGAAAGATAGGTGGATTTTAGATAGTGGTTGCTCTAAACATATGACTGGAAATATTCAATTGTTGTCATCTTTTCAAAACAAGGATGGAGGTACCGTTACTTTTGGAGATAACAACAAAGGAAAAGTCATCGGTATTGGTTCCGTAGGTAATCCAAACAAACCTATCATTGATAATGTTTTATTAGTTAATGGTCTTAAACATAATTTACTAAGTATTAGTCAACTTTGTGATAAAGGTTATAAAATTGTTTTTGAAAAAGAATCATGCTTAATTTATGATATTGATTTAATAACCATTATTTTTAAAGGTTATAGAAAAAATAACATATATGTGTTATCAATGAATAATATTTCAAATGAACATTGTCTTATTGCATCATCTAATGATTCTATTTTATGGCATAAACGTTTTGGACATGTTAACTTTAAACATATGTCTAAGATTTCTAAAAATGATTCAGTAAATGGTTTGCCTAAGATGTCATTTAAAAATAATTTTTGTGATGCATGTCAACAAGGAAAAATGCACAAATCTTCTTTTAAATCTAAAAACATAATATCTACAAATAGACCATTAGAATTAATTCATATAGATCTTTTTGGTCCATCTAGAGTAGCATCTTTAAATGGAAGTAGATATGCATTTGTTCTTGTTGATGATTTTTCTAGATTCACTTGGGTAATTTTTCTTAAACATAAAAATGATGCTTTTAATGAGTTTTCTATATTTTGCAAGAAAATTCAAAATCAAAAATCAACTTCTATTATCTCTATACGTAGTGATCATGGAGGTGAATTTGAAAATGAATTATTTGCAAATTATTGTGATCAACATGGTATATCACACACATTCTCTTTTCCTCGAGCTGCTCCACAAAATGGAGTTGTAGAAAGGAAAAATAGAACCTTACAAGAATGTGCTAGAACCATGTTATGTGATAGTAATTTACCTAAATATTTTTGGGCAGAAGCCGTATCAACAGCATGTTATGTATTAAATAGAGTTTTATTACGACCTATTTTAAAGAAAACATCTTATGAATTATTTTATAACAAAATTCCTAAAGTATCTTACTTTAAAGTTTTTGGTTGTAAATGTTTTATCTTAAATACAAAGGATAACTTAGATAAATTTGATTCAAAATCCGATGAAGGAATTTTTGTTGGATATTCTAATCACAGTAAAGCATATAGAATTTATAACAAAAGAACACAAGTTATTGAAGAATCTTTACATGTTTCTTTTAATGAAAGTTTTTCAAAAATACCTATTATACTAAATAATGATGATGATGTAATTGATACCATACAAGATACTCCTATGATAGATATTACAAAAGATGATAATCTACAAAATGATTTACCTAAAGATTTTGTAGAAGTTAAAAATCATCCACATGATTTAGTTATAGGAAATATATCTGACAAAGTAACTACTAGATCACATTTTAATTTGATTGCTCATAATGCTTTTATTTCAACTATTGAACCTAAAAATATAAAAGAAGCACTTCTTGATGATTCATGGATAATTGCTATGCAAGATGAACTTAATCAATTTACTAGAAATAATGTTTGGGATCTTATACCTAGACCTCAAAATAAATCCATTATTGGAACAAAATGGATTTTTAGAAACAAATTAGATGAATTTGGTCAAGTTGTTAGAAACAAAGCTAGATTAGTTGCTCAAGGTTATAATCAAGAAGAAGGAATTGATTATGATGAAACTTATGCACCAGTTGCACGATTAGAATCAATTAGGATTTTACTTGCATTTGCATGTTTTATGAATTTTAAATTATTTCAAATGGATGTTAAAAGTGCTTTTTTAAATGGTTTTATAAATGAAGAAGTTTTTGTAGAACAACCTCCAGGTTTTGAACATGAAAGTTTTCCAAATCATGTTTTTAAACTTAAGAAAGCATTATATGGTCTTAAACAAGCACCTCGTGCATGGTATGATAGATTAAAGAAATTTCTTTTAACTTCAGGTTTTGATATTGGAAAAGTTGATTCAACATTGTTTATTAAGAAAATAAATAAAGATATTTTACTAATTCAAATATATGTAGATGATATTATTTTTGGTTCTACTAACAATAATCTTTGTCAAGAATTTGCTAAGAATATGCAGGATGAATTTGAAATGAGTCACATGGGTGAACTAAATTTCTTTCTTGGACTTCAAATTAAACAATTGAAAGAAGGAATTTTCATCAATCAAAGCAAGTACGCAAAAGATTTACTTAAAAGATTCGGATTGGAAAATTCAACAAGCAAACCAACACCTATGAGCACTACAACATCTCTTGACAAAGATGAAAATGGTAAGAATGTTGATCAAAAGCTCTATCGAGGTATGATTGGATCACTTCTTTACATTACTGCTAGTAGACCTGATATTATGTTTAGTGTATGTTTATGTGCAAGATTTCAATCAAATCCTAAAGTTTCACATCTTAAAGCAGTAAAAAGAATATTTAGATATATTAAAGATACTACAAATTATGGTTTATTTTATCCAAAACATAGTTCTTTTGATTTAATATCATATAGTGATGCTGATTTTGCCGGATGTAAATCTGATAGAAAAAGTACAAGTGGAACATGTCATTTCTTAGGACATTCACTTGTATCTTGGTTTAGTAAGAAACAAAATTCAGTATCATTATCAACAACTGAAGCTGAATATATTGCTGCAAGTCTTGCATGTGCACAAATATTATGGATGAAACAAACTTTAACTGATTATGGCATAAATTGTCCCATATCATCTATTATGTGTGATAATTCTAGTGCAATTAATTTATCTAAAAATCCTATTCAACACTCACGTACAAAACACATTGATATTAGACATCATTTTTTACGTGATCATGTTCTTAAAGGTGACATATCATTAGAGTTTATACCTACAGATAAACAAATTGCAGATATATTAACAAAACCACTAAAAGAAGAAGTTTATGTTAAATTAAGAAGGGAATTAGGTATATGTTCAATTGAAGATTTAAATTAATTTTTAAAACAAAAATACATAAATTTAAACCTTAAGTAGTCGATTAATCTAACTTATAGTCGACTACATGCACAATTCTTACAAACTATTTTTCTGAAAAATCAGATTATAGTCGACTACTTACCTTTATAGTCGACTACTCAATGTAAAATCTTAAAAATACTCTCTGTTGATTACAGTGTAGTCGACTAATTCACATATTGGTCGACTACTCAGAGTTAAAAACTAAAACTTAACCTTCTATCTTTTACAGTATAGTCGACTATTTTGACTATTAGTCGACTACTAATTCTGAACCTTTAGTTTATTAAGAAAAGTGGATTTTTTATGTTTTAAACCCAATATCCAATAACCCTACCCGTTTTACTTTAGTAAAAATCATCTAAACCATTCATTTTTAACTGCACCAATCCTAACCATTCATCTAAAATTTAATCTTGACCCTACATTCTATTTACCATCTAATCTAAACCTTACATTATTAAAAGATAAATTAAAAAGCAAAAATAACCCACTAACTCTACCCAAAACCGAAAACCCATCTTCCCCATCTTCTTCTCTTCAGTTTCACCGATTCCAGGTTAGGGCTTTTCTTGTTTCTAAAATTTCCTCATCAATTTCTTTATTTGTCTTTCAATCTTGTCAAGCTATCAGGCTCATTAGTCGACTAATCCAGGCTATAGTCGGCTATTCTAGGGTTTCTACTGTTTGGGGTATACTTCTAAACTTGATCTTTCATTCTCTTGTTATTTATCTAGTTCATCATGTTTAGATCTAAGAAAGCTAAGCAAACTCACAGTTCTCTCAATGATGAAATCATTGTTTATTTAAGAAGTCCTGAATTATTGGAAGAATTTAACAGACTTTCAACTTTAGAAATTCTTACAGGACGATTTGTGAAGTTCGATGATTTCATCCCATGGAACTTTAGTTCTTATTTTGAAAATGTGGGCTTGCTTGAGTTATTTTCTGCTGAAAATAAGAAACCATCATACCCATTTCTTGTGCAACTGTTCTATACCAATATAGAACGTGTGGGTACAATTGGTGGTTCTGAAAAAATTAAAACCCTTGTTAAAGGAATGGAGATTGAATTAACTACTAAAACAATTGGTAAAATATTCAACATTCCTTATCAAGGAGTTTCTCTTAGCTCTGTTAGGATGAATGATTCAGACTTGCTATCCAATCACATATTTCTTCCAGGACATGGAAAACCTTTGAACAATTCAAACAAACTTCGTCCATTTCCTAGGTTCATTGCTCGTATCCTAGCCTATAACTTATTTCCAAAAACTGGAAGTTTTCATTTCATTTCCCTAGAATTAGCAAAAGCTATATATGCTATTATGGGAAATATTCAAGTTAATTGGGCTGAGGTTTATTTTGATAATTTTCTGACCATTCCTAGAGGATTTCTTCCTTATGGTGCATTCCTGACTAAGATCTTTGATAAATTCCATGTTGATCTCAAATCTGAAAAATCTGTTGTCCGTTCAATTGAATTTTTTGATTCAAATGCCCTAACTAGGATGAAATTGACAAATTTTGAAATCCAAGATCACAATCCTCAAAATGAACCTGTTCAAAATGAACCTGAACTTCAACAAGAAGATATTCCACAAACCTCAACTCAAGCTGGAGCCTCTTCAAGTCAACCTCCACCATTTCCTACTGAACCTTCATGTTTTTCAGACGTGCAATACAATACTTTGAGTGCACGTATCCTAGAACTGGAAACAGGTCAACGAGCTATATATGCACAAAACAGATATATCATCAGCAATCAAGAAGACCTAATCAAAAAGTTTGAAGACTTGGACTCAAAGCTTAATTCATATTTTCAAGGCCAACAACCTCCTCCAGCACCTTAGAATTTGTTTCTGTTTTTTGGTCAAAACAATTATGTTCTTATGTTTAAAACTATGTGGTTGTTATTATGTTTAAAACTATGTGGTTATGTTGCTTTTATGTCAAGTTTGCTACAATATAACTGTGTGTTAAGCCTGCTATTATGAAAAGTTTGCTATTATATGTGTTAAGTTTGCTACTATTTTGTTCGTTAATATAACTGCTATATATTTTAAACAGATAATGGTGATGAACATTATGGAACTTGTGGTCTTTATGGCAAGTCTTTGCCTACCAATATGGATGGGTGAAGTTATGGACTATGTTCATAACCTTGATGATTTGTTTGAAGTGTTAACTCATGTTGACGAAATTATGTTATGTTTAGGTTCTTCTTCTTTTTGTTGATAACAAAGGGGGAGAAATAGTTAAGTTTTATATTTTTTATTATGAATGTTAAAAACTTTGCATATATGCAGGGGGAGTAAGTATTACATGTTTTAAAATTTAATATGATGCATAAATTATTTGTTATCATCAAAAAGGGGGAGAATGTTGAATATCATTTCTCCATGATAATGTTTTGATGATAACAATTTATATTTTGTGTGCACTAACTTTCATATGCAGATTTCAATATCAGAATATGTACAAGTGCAAGTGAATATCAAGGCATTTTGAAGTGAAGAAAATGAAGAACAAAAGATAATGTATTTGAATTTTTCTTTGCTTAGAATATTTGTACAAGCCTTGATCACACACACGCACACACACACATTTTTAGAATACACTAACACAGGCTTAGTGTGTTGGTTAACTATAGAAATCCCCTATGTTAACCATTAGAATAATAGTTAAAACTTAATTATAAAAACTCATTATTTCTGAATTTTTGATCTTAATAGTCGACTAATTAGGATAGTAGTCGATTACTCATGTATATAACTCAAATACAAGTTTCTGTCTTTTTACAGTATAGTCGACTAATAGAGATTATAGTCGACTACTGAGATGTTTGACAGAAACATAAGTTTCTGTCTTTTTACAGTGTAGTCGACTAATGACTACAGTAGTCGACTACTGAAGAAAAATATAAATTTTCAAGTTTCTGTCTGAACTCAGTGTAGTCGACTAATTATCATTATAGTCGACTACTGAGAACATTTTCCGAAAACACAGAGTCTGTCTGAACTCAGTGTAGTCGACTAATGACTACAGTAGTCGACTACAAGAGACAGTTTTTCAGTTTTCAGAATTTGAATATCTGACAGTTTTTGGCCGTTTTTAAACGTTTTCAAACTTTAAAAACTTGTCTTTTCAAGGGGTATATATAGGTTATTTGTTCAGAAAAATTGGAGAAATATACATACCCATAAGCTTTGATTCTTGAGCAATTTCCTAAGTGAAAAACATTCTGATTTTCTGAAAAAGAAGAGTTTCTGAAATTGCCTATATACTTTCATCAAAAACAAATCAATTAGGCAATTTTACAAAGATTAAAAGAATCCTAAGCCACTGCTGCACATTATTACACATTCAAGGCTTATAGGATCATTGTGTTCTTCTTCAACAAGTTTTCTCTCGGTTGTGAGAGGGTTAGTCTCTTGGGTTAGAGATTGGTGTTCAAATTGACAAGGAGTTTGTCAATTGGTGTTGCAATTTGCAGGAACTTGCAAATTGGTCAGGTTTGCATTTGATTTTGTAAGTTTATTCAAAATCATAGTGAAAACTCTCAAGCGGGATTTGCTTGGGGACTGGATGTACACCAGTTTGGTGGAACCAGTATAAAATCCTTGTGTTTGTGTTTGCAAATTTCTGAGATTGCCATTTTTTTCTTTGCAATTTATTATCTACTTTGCAATAATTTTAAAAGAACACTATTCACCCCCCCTCTAGTGTTCAAGTGTATCTATTTCAGATCCTACATTTGGTATCAGAGCAAGGTGAAAGATGGCATTGTCAAATACATCACAATTCAAGGAAGGTCACTCTACAAATCGTCCTCCAATGTTCGATGGCACGAACTACAACTACTGGAAGTGTAGGATGAAGATCTATCTCCAATCTCTTGGCTACGAACTTTGGAACGTCGTTGAAACAAAATATGAGAAACCAACAACTCCTTTCGCGGAATGGACTACATCTCAAAGGAACAATGCGAATTTGGATTCTAAAGCAATGAATGCCTTATTTTGTGCACTTGACAAGAATGAGTTCAATAGGGTGTCAACGGCCACATCCGCATATGATATTTGGCACACACTCGAGGTAACTCATGAAGGTACTACTAAAGTTAAAGAGTCTAAAATTTCTGTTCTTGTGCACAGATTTGAATTATTCAAGATGAAGGAAAATGAGACTATTGGAGAAATGTTCACAAGATTCACCGACATCACAAATTCTCTTATTGGTCTTGGAAAAACATATACTCAAGTGGAGATGGTAAGAAAGATACTTCGTTCACTTACTCCACAATGGGAAAAGAAAGTTACCGCTATTGAAGAAGCCAATGATTTGTCAACTCTTACGGTTGAAAATCTTATTGGTAATCTTATGGCATATGAAGTACAACTTGAAGATAGGAAGAATGATGAAGAATCTAAGAACAAGAAAGTTCTTGCATTTAATACTACTTCAGATAAAGAAGATTCAGATGATAATGATGAAGAAATGGGCATGTTTGCACGAAAATTTCGAAAATTCATCAAAAGAGGTAATTTTAAATTTAAGAATTCAAATTCAACTAACCCTCTTTGTTTTAAGTGTAATAAACCAGGGCATATGAAGAAAGATTGTCCAATGTTGAAGAATAAACAAAAATCAAGTTATTTCAACAACTTCAACAATATTCAAAATAACAAGAAGAGGAAAGCAATGGCGGTCACTTGGGATGATAGTGATGAATCATCCTCAGATGAAGAAATTGAAGAAAAGGAAAGTGCTCACATGTGTTTCATGGCACAAGATGATGTAAGTGAAAATGAAGAGCTTTTAGATGCTTTTAATGAATTATATGAAACTTTTATAAGATTAAAAATTTCACATAATTTTCTTAAAGGTGAGAATAAAAGGTTACGTGAAGAAATTTCAGATTTAAATTCCTCTACTTATACTAATTCTCAATTAGTTGAATTAAAAGAAGAAAATTTTTCTTTACTAAAAGAAAATGATAATTTATCTAATGAAAATAAATATTTAAAATCAGAATGTAATAAGTTAAATATTCGAATTAATAGTTTAGATAAAGATATTTCTTCTTTTAAATCAAGATATGAAGATATATGTTTAAATGTAAGCAAATTTAATAAAGGAAAAGAAAATCTTAATAATATTCTTTCTTTTCAAAGAGAATCACAAAAGACAAAAGGATTAGGTTTTCAAATTAATAAAAACAAATCAAAGAATACAATTTTTGTAAAACCTTCTTGTGATTTGCATGATTATAAATATGAAAATTTGTATAAAAAGAAATCAAAATTCTTTTCTATTTGGGTTCCAAAAGAATTATCTTCTTTTAATAAGAATTTTTATATTTCTGATTTTATTAAAAATATTTGTTTATCATCTAATTATTTAAGTAAATCAAACTCTTCATGGGTTTGGTTTCCTAAAGGCTAATTTAAAGGACCCAACATAGTATGGGTACCAAAATGTAAATGTTTATTTTTTCAGGTACCCAAGAAAGATAGGTGGATTTTAGATAGTGGTTGCTCTAAACATATGACTGGAAATATTCAATTGTTGTCATCTTTTCAAAACAAGGATGGAGGTACCGTTACTTTTGGAGATAACAACAAAGGAAAAGTCATCGGTATTGGTTCCGTAGGTAATCCAAACAAACCTATCATTGATAATGTTTTATTAGTTAATGGTCTTAAACATAATTTACTAAGTATTAGTCAACTTTGTGATAAAGGTTATAAAATTGTTTTTGAAAAAGAATCATGCTTAATTTATGATATTGATTTAATAACCATTATTTTTAAAGGTTATAGAAAAAATAACATATATGTGTTATCAATGAATAATATTTCAAATGAACATTGTCTTATTGCATCATCTAATGATTCTATTTTATGGCATAAACGTTTTGGACATGTTAACTTTAAACATATGTCTAAGATTTCTAAAAATGATTCAGTAAATGGTTTGCCTAAGATGTCATTTAAAAATAATTTTTGTGATGCATGTCAACAAGGAAAAATGCACAAATCTTCTTTTAAATCTAAAAACATAATATCTACAAATAGACCATTAGAATTAATTCATATAGATCTTTTTGGTCCATCTAGAGTAGCATCTTTAAATGGAAGTAGATATGCATTTGTTCTTGTTGATGATTTTTCTAGATTCACTTGGGTAATTTTTCTTAAACATAAAAATGATGCTTTTAATGAGTTTTCTATATTTTGCAAGAAAATTCAAAATCAAAAATCAACTTCTATTATCTCTATACGTAGTGATCATGGAGGTGAATTTGAAAATGAATTATTTGCAAATTATTGTGATCAACATGGTATATCACACACATTCTCTTTTCCTCGAGCTGCTCCACAAAATGGAGTTGTAGAAAGGAAAAATAGAACCTTACAAGAATGTGCTAGAACCATGTTATGTGATAGTAATTTACCTAAATATTTTTGGGCAGAAGCCGTATCAACAGCATGTTATGTATTAAATAGAGTTTTATTACGACCTATTTTAAAGAAAACATCTTATGAATTATTTTATAACAAAATTCCTAAAGTATCTTACTTTAAAGTTTTTGGTTGTAAATGTTTTATCTTAAATACAAAGGATAACTTAGATAAATTTGATTCAAAATCCGATGAAGGAATTTTTGTTGGATATTCTAATCACAGTAAAGCATATAGAATTTATAACAAAAGAACACAAGTTATTGAAGAATCTTTACATGTTTCTTTTAATGAAAGTTTTTCAAAAATACCTATTATACTAAATAATGATGATGATGTAATTGATACCATACAAGATACTCCTATGATAGATATTACAAAAGATGATAATCTACAAAATGATTTACCTAAAGATTTTGTAGAAGTTAAAAATCATCCACATGATTTAGTTATAGGAAATATATCTGACAAAGTAACTACTAGATCACATTTTAATTTGATTGCTCATAATGCTTTTATTTCAACTATTGAACCTAAAAATATAAAAGAAGCACTTCTTGATGATTCATGGATAATTGCTATGCAAGATGAACTTAATCAATTTACTAGAAATAATGTTTGGGATCTTATACCTAGACCTCAAAATAAATCCATTATTGGAACAAAATGGATTTTTAGAAACAAATTAGATGAATTTGGTCAAGTTGTTAGAAACAAAGCTAGATTAGTTGCTCAAGGTTATAATCAAGAAGAAGGAATTGATTATGATGAAACTTATGCACCAGTTGCACGATTAGAATCAATTAGGATTTTACTTGCATTTGCATGTTTTATGAATTTTAAATTATTTCAAATGGATGTTAAAAGTGCTTTTTTAAATGGTTTTATAAATGAAGAAGTTTTTGTAGAACAACCTCCAGGTTTTGAACATGAAAGTTTTCCAAATCATGTTTTTAAACTTAAGAAAGCATTATATGGTCTTAAACAAGCACCTCGTGCATGGTATGATAGATTAAAGAAATTTCTTTTAACTTCAGGTTTTGATATTGGAAAAGTTGATTCAACATTGTTTATTAAGAAAATAAATAAAGATATTTTACTAATTCAAATATATGTAGATGATATTATTTTTGGTTCTACTAACAATAATCTTTGTCAAGAATTTGCTAAGAATATGCAGGATGAATTTGAAATGAGTCACATGGGTGAACTAAATTTCTTTCTTGGACTTCAAATTAAACAATTGAAAGAAGGAATTTTCATCAATCAAAGCAAGTACGCAAAAGATTTACTTAAAAGATTCGGATTGGAAAATTCAACAAGCAAACCAACACCTATGAGCACTACAACATCTCTTGACAAAGATGAAAATGGTAAGAATGTTGATCAAAAGCTCTATCGAGGTATGATTGGATCACTTCTTTACATTACTGCTAGTAGACCTGATATTATGTTTAGTGTATGTTTATGTGCAAGATTTCAATCAAATCCTAAAGTTTCACATCTTAAAGCAGTAAAAAGAATATTTAGATATATTAAAGATACTACAAATTATGGTTTATTTTATCCAAAACATAGTTCTTTTGATTTAATATCATATAGTGATGCTGATTTTGCCGGATGTAAATCTGATAGAAAAAGTACAAGTGGAACATGTCATTTCTTAGGACATTCACTTGTATCTTGGTTTAGTAAGAAACAAAATTCAGTATCATTATCAACAACTGAAGCTGAATATATTGCTGCAAGTCTTGCATGTGCACAAATATTATGGATGAAACAAACTTTAACTGATTATGGCATAAATTGTCCCATATCATCTATTATGTGTGATAATTCTAGTGCAATTAATTTATCTAAAAATCCTATTCAACACTCACGTACAAAACACATTGATATTAGACATCATTTTTTACGTGATCATGTTCTTAAAGGTGACATATCATTAGAGTTTATACCTACAGATAAACAAATTGCAGATATATTAACAAAACCACTAAAAGAAGAAGTTTATGTTAAATTAAGAAGGGAATTAGGTATATGTTCAATTGAAGATTTAAATTAATTTTTAAAACAAAAATACATAAATTTAAACCTTAAGTAGTCGATTAATCTAACTTATAGTCGACTACATGCACAATTCTTACAAACTATTTTTCTGAAAAATCAGATTATAGTCGACTACTTACCTTTATAGTCGACTACTCAATGTAAAATCTTAAAAATACTCTCTGTTGATTACAGTGTAGTCGACTAATTCACATATTGGTCGACTACTCAGAGTTAAAAACTAAAACTTAACCTTCTATCTTTTACAGTATAGTCGACTATTTTGACTATTAGTCGACTACTAATTCTGAACCTTTAGTTTATTAAGAAAAGTGGATTTTTTATGTTTTAAACCCAATATCCAATAACCCTACCCGTTTTACTTTAGTAAAAATCATCTAAACCATTCATTTTTAACTGCACCAATCCTAACCATTCATCTAAAATTTAATCTTGACCCTACATTCTATTTACCATCTAATCTAAACCTTACATTATTAAAAGATAAATTAAAAAGCAAAAATAACCCACTAACTCTACCCAAAACCGAAAACCCATCTTCCCCATCTTCTTCTCTTCAGTTTCACCGATTCCAGGTTAGGGCTTTTCTTGTTTCTAAAATTTCCTCATCAATTTCTTTATTTGTCTTTCAATCTTGTCAAGCTATCAGGCTCATTAGTCGACTAATCCAGGCTATAGTCGGCTATTCTAGGGTTTCTACTGTTTGGGGTATACTTCTAAACTTGATCTTTCATTCTCTTGTTATTTATCTAGTTCATCATGTTTAGATCTAAGAAAGCTAAGCAAACTCACAGTTCTCTCAATGATGAAATCATTGTTTATTTAAGAAGTCCTGAATTATTGGAAGAATTTAACAGACTTTCAACTTTAGAAATTCTTACAGGACGATTTGTGAAGTTCGATGATTTCATCCCATGGAACTTTAGTTCTTATTTTGAAAATGTGGGCTTGCTTGAGTTATTTTCTGCTGAAAATAAGAAACCATCATACCCATTTCTTGTGCAACTGTTCTATACCAATATAGAACGTGTGGGTACAATTGGTGGTTCTGAAAAAATTAAAACCCTTGTTAAAGGAATGGAGATTGAATTAACTACTAAAACAATTGGTAAAATATTCAACATTCCTTATCAAGGAGTTTCTCTTAGCTCTGTTAGGATGAATGATTCAGACTTGCTATCCAATCACATATTTCTTCCAGGACATGGAAAACCTTTGAACAATTCAAACAAACTTCGTCCATTTCCTAGGTTCATTGCTCGTATCCTAGCCTATAACTTATTTCCAAAAACTGGAAGTTTTCATTTCATTTCCCTAGAATTAGCAAAAGCTATATATGCTATTATGGGAAATATTCAAGTTAATTGGGCTGAGGTTTATTTTGATAATTTTCTGACCATTCCTAGAGGATTTCTTCCTTATGGTGCATTCCTGACTAAGATCTTTGATAAATTCCATGTTGATCTCAAATCTGAAAAATCTGTTGTCCGTTCAATTGAATTTTTTGATTCAAATGCCCTAACTAGGATGAAATTGACAAATTTTGAAATCCAAGATCACAATCCTCAAAATGAACCTGTTCAAAATGAACCTGAACTTCAACAAGAAGATATTCCACAAACCTCAACTCAAGCTGGAGCCTCTTCAAGTCAACCTCCACCATTTCCTACTGAACCTTCATGTTTTTCAGACGTGCAATACAATACTTTGAGTGCACGTATCCTAGAACTGGAAACAGGTCAACGAGCTATATATGCACAAAACAGATATATCATCAGCAATCAAGAAGACCTAATCAAAAAGTTTGAAGACTTGGACTCAAAGCTTAATTCATATTTTCAAGGCCAACAACCTCCTCCAGCACCTTAGAATTTGTTTCTGTTTTTTGGTCAAAACAATTATGTTCTTATGTTTAAAACTATGTGGTTGTTATTATGTTTAAAACTATGTGGTTATGTTGCTTTTATGTCAAGTTTGCTACAATATAACTGTGTGTTAAGCCTGCTATTATGAAAAGTTTGCTATTATATGTGTTAAGTTTGCTACTATTTTGTTCGTTAATATAACTGCTATATATTTTAAACAGATAATGGTGATGAACATTATGGAACTTGTGGTCTTTATGGCAAGTCTTTGCCTACCAATATGGATGGGTGAAGTTATGGACTATGTTCATAACCTTGATGATTTGTTTGAAGTGTTAACTCATGTTGACGAAATTATGTTATGTTTAGGTTCTTCTTCTTTTTGTTGATAACAAAGGGGGAGAAATAGTTAAGTTTTATATTTTTTATTATGAATGTTAAAAACTTTGCATATATGCAGGGGGAGTAAGTATTACATGTTTTAAAATTTAATATGATGCATAAATTATTTGTTATCATCAAAAAGGGGGAGAATGTTGAATATCATTTCTCCATGATAATGTTTTGATGATAACAATTTATATTTTGTGTGCACTAACTTTCATATGCAGATTTCAATATCAGAATATGTACAAGTGCAAGTGAATATCAAGGCATTTTGAAGTGAAGAAAATGAAGAACAAAAGATAATGTATTTGAATTTTTCTTTGCTTAGAATATTTGTACAAGCCTTGATCACACACACGCACACACACACATTTTTAGAATACACTAACACAGGCTTAGTGTGTTGGTTAACTATAGAAATCCCCTATGTTAACCATTAGAATAATAGTTAAAACTTAATTATAAAAACTCATTATTTCTGAATTTTTGATCTTAATAGTCGACTAATTAGGATAGTAGTCGATTACTCATGTATATAACTCAAATACAAGTTTCTGTCTTTTTACAGTATAGTCGACTAATAGAGATTATAGTCGACTACTGAGATGTTTGACAGAAACATAAGTTTCTGTCTTTTTACAGTGTAGTCGACTAATGACTACAGTAGTCGACTACTGAAGAAAAATATAAATTTTCAAGTTTCTGTCTGAACTCAGTGTAGTCGACTAATTATCATTATAGTCGACTACTGAGAACATTTTCCGAAAACACAGAGTCTGTCTGAACTCAGTGTAGTCGACTAATGACTACAGTAGTCGACTACAAGAGACAGTTTTTCAGTTTTCAGAATTTGAATATCTGACAGTTTTTGGCCGTTTTTAAACGTTTTCAAACTTTAAAAACTTGTCTTTTCAAGGGGTATATATAGGTTATTTGTTCAGAAAAATTGGAGAAATATACATACCCATAAGCTTTGATTCTTGAGCAATTTCCTAAGTGAAAAACATTCTGATTTTCTGAAAAAGAAGAGTTTCTGAAATTGCCTATATACTTTCATCAAAAACAAATCAATTAGGCAATTTTACAAAGATTAAAAGAATCCTAAGCCACTGCTGCACATTATTACACATTCAAGGCTTATAGGATCATTGTGTTCTTCTTCAACAAGTTTTCTCTCGGTTGTGAGAGGGTTAGTCTCTTGGGTTAGAGATTGGTGTTCAAATTGACAAGGAGTTTGTCAATTGGTGTTGCAATTTGCAGGAACTTGCAAATTGGTCAGGTTTGCATTTGATTTTGTAAGTTTATTCAAAATCATAGTGAAAACTCTCAAGCGGGATTTGCTTGGGGACTGGATGTACACCAGTTTGGTGGAACCAGTATAAAATCCTTGTGTTTGTGTTTGCAAATTTCTGAGATTGCCATTTTTTTCTTTGCAATTTATTATCTACTTTGCAATAATTTTAAAAGAACACTATTCACCCCCCCTCTAGTGTTCAAGTGTATCTATTTCAGATCCTACATTTGGTATCAGAGCAAGGTGAAAGATGGCATTGTCAAATACATCACAATTCAAGGAAGGTCACTCTACAAATCGTCCTCCAATGTTCGATGGCACGAACTACAACTACTGGAAGTGTAGGATGAAGATCTATCTCCAATCTCTTGGCTACGAACTTTGGAACGTCGTTGAAACAAAATATGAGAAACCAACAACTCCTTTCGCGGAATGGACTACATCTCAAAGGAACAATGCGAATTTGGATTCTAAAGCAATGAATGCCTTATTTTGTGCACTTGACAAGAATGAGTTCAATAGGGTGTCAACGGCCACATCCGCATATGATATTTGGCACACACTCGAGGTAACTCATGAAGGTACTACTAAAGTTAAAGAGTCTAAAATTTCTGTTCTTGTGCACAGATTTGAATTATTCAAGATGAAGGAAAATGAGACTATTGGAGAAATGTTCACAAGATTCACCGACATCACAAATTCTCTTATTGGTCTTGGAAAAACATATACTCAAGTGGAGATGGTAAGAAAGATACTTCGTTCACTTACTCCACAATGGGAAAAGAAAGTTACCGCTATTGAAGAAGCCAATGATTTGTCAACTCTTACGGTTGAAAATCTTATTGGTAATCTTATGGCATATGAAGTACAACTTGAAGATAGGAAGAATGATGAAGAATCTAAGAACAAGAAAGTTCTTGCATTTAATACTACTTCAGATAAAGAAGATTCAGATGATAATGATGAAGAAAAGAAGATTCAGATGATGATGATGAAGAAATGGGCATGTTTGCACGAAAATTTCGAAAATTCATCAAAAGAGGTAATTTTAAATTTAAGAATTCAAATTCAACTAACCCTCTTTGTTTTAAGTGTAATAAACCAGGGCATATGAAGAAAGATTGTCCAATGTTGAAGAATAAACAAAAATCAAGTTATTTCAACAACTTCAACAATATTCAAAATAATAAGAAAAGGAAAGCAATGGCGGTCACTTGGGATGATAGTGATGAATCATCCTCAGATGAAGAAATTGAAGAAAAGGAAAGTGCTCACATGTGTTTCATGGCTCAAGATGATGTAAGTGAAAATGAAGAACTTTTAGATGCTTTTAATGAATTATATGAAACTTTTGTAAGATTAAAAATTTCACATAATTTTCTTAAAGGTGAAAATAAAAGGTTACTTGAAGAAATTTCCGATTTAAATTCCTCTACTTTTACTAATTCTCAATTAGATGAATTAAAAGAAGAAATTTTTTCTTTACTAAAAGAAAATGATAATTTATCTAATGAAAATAAATATTTAAAATCAGAATGTAATAAGTTAAATATTCGAATTAATAGTTTAGATAAAGATATTTCTTCTTTTAAATCAAGATATGAAGATATATGTTTAAATGTAAGCAAATTTAATAAAGGAAAAGAAAATCTTAATAATATTCTTTCTTTTCAAAGAGAATCACAAAAGACAAAAGGATTAGGTTTTCAAATTAATAAAAACAAATCAAAGAATACAATATTTGTAAAACATTCTTGTGACTTGCATGATTATAAATCTGAAAATTTGTGTAAAAAGAAATCAAAATTCTTTTCTATTTGGGTTCCAAAAGAATTATCTTCTTTTCATACGAATTTTTATATTTCTGATTTTATTAAAAATATTTGTTTATCATCTAACTTTTTAAGCAAATCAAACTCTTCATGGGTTTGGTTTCCTAAAGGCTAATTTAAAGGACCCAACATAGTATGGGTACCAAAATGTAAATATTTATTTTTTCAGGTACCCAAGAAAGATAGGTGGATTTTAGATAGTGGTTGCTCTAAACATATGACTGGAAATATTCAATTGTTGTCATCTTTTCAAAACAAGGATGGAGGTACCGTTACTTTTGGAGATAACAACAAAGGAAAAGTCATCGGTATTGGTTCCGTAGGTAATCCAAACAAACCTATCATTGATAATGTTTTATTAGTTAATGGTCTTAAACATAATTTACTAAGTATTAGTCAACTTTGTGATAAAGGTTATAAAATTGTTTTTGAAAAAGAATCATGCTTAATTTATGATATTGATTTAATAACCCTTATTTTTAAAGGTTATAGAAAAAATAACATATATGTGTTATCTATGAATAATATTTCAAATGAACATTGTCTTATTGCATCATCTAATGATTCTATTTTATGGCATAAACGTTTTGGACATGTTAACTTTAAACATATGTCTAAGATTTCTAAAAATGATTCAGTAAATGGTTTGCCTAAGATGTCATTTAAAAATAATTTTTGTGATGCATGTCAACAAGGAAAAATGCACAAATCTTCTTTTAAATCTAAAAATATAATATCTACAAATAGACCATTAGAATTAATTCATATAGATCTTTTTGGTCCATCTAGAGTAGCATCTTTAAATGGAAGTAGATATGCATTTGTTCTTGTTGATGATTTTTCTAGATTCACTTGGGTAATTTTTCTTAAACATAAAAATGATGCTTTTAATGAGTTTTCTATATTTTGCAAGAAAATTCAAAATCAAAAATCAACTTCTATTATCTCTATACGTAGTGATCATGGAGGTGAATTTGAAAATGAATTATTTGCAAATTATTGTGATCAACATGGTATATCACACACATTCTCTTTTCCTCGAGCTGCTCCACAAAATGGAGTTGTAGAAAGGAAAAATAGAACCTTACAAGAATGTGCTAGAACCATGTTATGTGATAGTAATTTACCTAAATATTTTTGGGCAGAAGCTGTATCAACAGCTTGTTATGTATTAAATAGAGTTTTATTACGACCTATTTTAAAGAAAACATCTTATGAATTATTTTATAACAAAATTCCTAAAGTATCTTACTTTAAAGTTTTTGGTTGTAAATGTTTTATCTTAAATACAAAGGATAACTTAGATAAATTTGATTCAAAATCCGATGAAGGAATTTTTGTTGGATATTCTAATCACAGTAAAGCATATAGAATTTATAACAAAAGAACACAAGTTATTGAAGAATCTTTACATGTTTCTTTTAATGAAAGTTTTTCAAAAATACCTATTATACTAAATAATGATGATGATGTAATTGATACCATACAAGATACTCCTATGATAGATATTACAAAAGATGATAATCTACAAAATGATTTACCTAAAGATTTTGTAGAAGTTAAAAATCATCCACATGATTTAGTTATAGGAAATATATCTGACAAAGTAACTACTAGATCACATTTTAATTTGATTGCTCATAATGCTTTTATTTCAACTATTGAACCTAAAAATATAAAAGAAGCACTTCTTGATGATTCATGGATAATAGCTATGCAAGATGAACTTAATCAATTTACTAGAAATAATGTTTGGGATCTTATACCTAGACCTCAAAATAAATCCATTATTGGAACAAAATGGATTTTTAGAAACAAATTAGATGAATTTGGTCAAGTTGTTAGAAACAAAGCTAGATTAGTTGCTCAAGGTTATAATCAAGAAGAAGGAATTGATTATGATGAAACTTATGCACCAGTTGCACGATTAGAATCAATTAGGATTTTACTTGCATTTGCATGTTTTATGAATTTTAAATTATTTCAAATGGATGTTAAAAGTGCTTTTTTAAATGGTTTTATAAATGAAGAAGTTTTTGTAGAACAACCTCCAGGTTTTGAACATGAAAGTTTTCCAAATCATGTTTTTAAACTTAAGAAAGCATTATATGGTCTTAAACAAGCACCTCGTGCATGGTATGATAGATTAAAGAAATTTCTTTTAACTTCAGGTTTTGATATTGGAAAAGTTGATTCAACATTGTTTATTAAGAAAATAAATAAAGATATTTTACTAATTCAAATATATGTAGATGATATTATTTTTGGTTCTACTAACAATAATCTTTGTCAAGAATTTGCTAAGAATATGCAGGATGAATTTGAAATGAGTCACATGGGTGAACTAAATTTCTTTCTTGGACTTCAAATTAAACAATTGAAAGAAGGAATTTTCATCAATCAAAGCAAGTACGCAAAAGATTTACTTAAAAGATTCGGATTGGAAAATTCAACAAGCAAACCAACACCTATGAGCACTACAACATCTCTTGACAAAGATGAAAATGGTAAGAATGTTGATCAAAAGCTCTATCGAGGTATGATTGCACCTATGAGCACTACTACATCTCTTGACAAAGATGAAAATGGTAAGAATGTTGATCAAAAGCTCTATCGAGGTATGATTGGATCACTTCTTTACATTACTGCTAGTAGACCTGATATTATGTTTAGTGTATGTTTATGTGCAAGATTTCAATCAAATCCTAAAGTTTCACATCTTAAAGCAGTAAAAAGAATATTTAGATATATTAAAGATACTACAAATTATGGTTTATTTTATCCAAAACATAGTTCTTTTGATTTAATATCATATAGTGATGCTGATTTTGCCGGATGTAAATCTGATAGAAAAAGTACAAGTGGAACATGTCATTTCTTAGGACATTCACTTGTATCTTGGTTTAGTAAGAAACAAAATTCAGTATCATTATCAACAACTGAAGCTGAATATATTGCTGCAAGTCTTGCATGTGCACAAATATTATGGATGAAACAAACTTTAACTGATTATGGCATAAATTGTCCCATATCATCTATTATGTGTGATAATTCTAGTGCAATTAATTTATCTAAAAATCCTATTCAACACTCACGTACAAAACATATTGATATTAGACATCATTTTCTACGTGATCATGTGCTTAA
Source organism: Asparagus officinalis (assembly GCF_001876935.1). Lineage (NCBI taxonomy): Eukaryota > Viridiplantae > Streptophyta > Magnoliopsida > Asparagales > Asparagaceae > Asparagus > Asparagus officinalis. Next base: position 29,854 of record NW_017972680.1, read on the forward strand.
AGGGGATATATCATTAGAATTTATACCTACAGAGAAACAAATTGCAGATATATTAACAAAACCCCTAAAAGAAGAAGTTTATGTTAAATTAAGAAGAGAATTAGGTATATGTTCAATTGAAGATTTAAATTAATTTAAAAAAAAAACAAACATATATAAATTTATACTTTAAATAGTCGACTAATGTGACTTATAGTCGACTACATGCACAAGTATTACTAATAATTTTTCTGAAAAAGTACAGTATAGTCGACTACTTACCTTTATAGTCGACTACTCAATGTTAAATTCTTAAAATCAACTTTCTGTTGTTTACAGTGTAGTCGACTACAATACAGATTAGTCGACTACTCTGAGTTAAAATCTAAAACTCATCTTTCTGTCATTTACAGTATAGTTGACTAATTTGACTATTAGTCGACTACTAATTCTGAACATTCAGTTTTTATTACAAGTGGATATTTTCTGTTTTTAGACTATTAGTCGACTACTAATTCTGAACATTCAGTTTTTATTACAAGTGGATATTTTCTGTTTTTAAACAAAAAAAAAAACCCAATACCCATACCCGTTTTACTTAAGTAAAATTCATCTCAACCATTCTTTCTCAACTACATCAATCCTAACCATACATTTAAGATCAAATCTTAACCCTACATTCCTTTTACTATCTAATCCAAACCATACATTGTTTTCATTCTTAAAAAAATAAAGTAAAAAGTAAAAACTACCCTATAACTACACCCAAAACCGAAACCCCATCTTCCCCACTTCAGTTTCACCGATTCCAGGTTAGGGCATTTTTATCTCTCTCAAAATTTCATTAATATCCTTCAAATTCTCTTCAATTTCTTCAAATCTATCAATTATTCAAGCTCTGTAGTCGACTACTCCAGGCTATAGTCGGCTAATCTAGGGTTTCTACAGTTTGGGGTATAATTCTAAACTTGCTCTTTTATTCTCTTGTTATTTATCTAGTTCATCATGTCTAGATCTAAGAAAGCTAAGCAAACTCACAGTTCTCTTAATGATGAAATCATTGTTTATTTAAGAAGTCCTGAATTATTGGAAGAATTTAACAGACTATCAACTTTAGAAATTCTTCCAGGACGATTTGTGAAGTTCGATGATTTCATTCCATGGAACTTTAGTTCTTATTTTGAAAATGTGGGCTTGCTTGAGTTATTTTCTGCTGAAAATAAGAAACCATCATACCCATTTCTTGTGCAACTGTTCTATACCAATATAGAACGTGTAGGTACAATTGGTGGTTCTGAAAAAATTAAAACCCTTGTTAAAGGAATGAAGATTGAATTAACTACTAAAACAATTGGTAAAATATTCAACATTCCTTATCAAGGAGTTTCTCTTAGCTCTGTTAGGATGAATGATTCAGACTTGCTATCCAATCACATATTTCTTCCAGGACATGGAAAACCTTTGAACAATTCAAACAAACTTCGTCCATTTCCTAGGTTCATTGCTCGTATCCTAGCCTATAACTTATTTCCAAAAACTGGAAGTTTTCATTTCATTTCCCTAGAATTAGCAAAAGCTATATATGCTATTATGGGAAATATTCAAGTTAATTGGGCTGAGGTTTATTTTGATAATTTTCTGACCATTCCTAGAGGATTTCTTCCTTATGGTGCATTCCTGACTAAGATCTTTGATAAATTCCATGTTGATCTCAAATCTGAAAAATCTGTTGTCCGTTCAATTGAATTTTTTGATTCAAATGCCCTAACTAGGATGAAATTGACAAATTTTGAAATCCAAGATCACAATCCTCAAAATGAACCTGTTCAAAATGAACCTGAACTTCAACAAGAAGATATTCCACAAACCTCAACTCAAGCTGGAGCCTCTTCAAGTCAACCTCCACCATTTCCTACTGAACCTTCATGTTTTTCAGACGTGCAATACAATACTTTGAGTGCACGTATCCTAGAACTGGAAACTGGTCAAAGAGCTATATATGCACAGAACAGATATATCATCAGTAATCAAGAAGACTTAATCAAAAAGTTTGAAGACTTGGACTCAAAGCTTAATTCATATTTTCAAGGCCAACAACCTCCTCCAGCACCTTAGGGTTTGTTTCTGTTTTTTGGTTAAAACAATTATGTTATTATGTTTAAAACTATGTGGTTGTCATTATATTTAAAACTATGTGGTTGTGTTGCTATTATGTCAAGTTTGCTATTATGTGTTAAGTTTTCTACTATTTCGGTTAGTTAATATAACTGATATATATATTTTAAACAGATCATGGTGATGAACATTATGGAACTTGTGGTCTTTATGGCAAGTCTTTGCTTACCAATATGGATGGGTGAAGTTATGGACTATGTTCATAATCTTGATGATTTGTTTGAAGTGTTAGCTCATGTTGACGAAATTATGTTATGTTTAGGTTCTTCTTTTTGTTGATAACAAAGGGGGAGAAATAGTTAAGTTAAGTTTTATATTTTTTATTATGAATGTTAAAAACTTTGCATATATGCAGGGGGAGTAAGTATTACATGTTTTAAAATTTAATATGATGCATAAATTATTTGTTATCATAAAAAATGGGGAGAATGTTGAATATCATTTCTCCATGATAAATGTTTTGATGATAACAATTTATATTGTGTGTGCACTAACTTTCATATGCAGATTTCAATATCAGAATATGTACAAGTGCAAGTGAATATCAAGGCATTTTGAAGTGAAGAAAATGAAGAACAAAAGATAATGTATTTGAATTTTTCTTTACTTAGAATATTTGTACAAGCCTTGATCACACACACGCACACACACACATTTTTAGAATACACTAACACAGGCTTAGTGTGTTGGTTAACTATAGAAATCCCCTATGTTAACCATTAGAATAGTAGTTAAAACTTAATTATAAAAACTCATTATTTCTGAATATTTGATCTTAATAGTCGACTAATTAGGATGGTAGTCGACTACTCATGTATATAACTCAAATACAAGTTTCTGTCTGTTTACAGTATAGTCGACTAATTAACATTATAGTCGACTACTGAAGAAAATGTCAGTTTTCAAGTTTCTGTCAAATTACAGTGTAGTCGACTAATGAGAATTATAGTCGACTACTGAGAACATTTTCCGAAAACACAGAGTCTGTCTGAACTCAGTGTAGTCGACTAATGACTACAGTAGTCGACTACAAGAGACAGTTTTTCAGTTTTCAGAATTTGAATATCTGACAGTTTTTGGCCGTTTTTAAACGTTTTTAAACTTTAAAAACTTGTCTTTTCAAGGGCTATATATAGGTTATTTGTTCAGAAAAATTGAACATGCATACATACCCATAAGCTTTGATTCTTGTGCAAATTTCCAAGTGAAAAACATTCTGATTTTCTGAAAAAGAAGAGTTTTTGAAATTGCCCATATACTTTCATCAAAAAAAAAAATCAATTAGGCAATTTCACAGATATTAAAAGAATCCTAAACCACTGCTGCACTTCATTACACAATCAAGGCTTATAGGATCATTGTGTTCGTACTTCAACAAGTTTTCTCTCGGTTGTGAGAGAGTTAATCTCTTGGCTTAGAGATTGGTTTTTAAATTGGCAAGGAGTTTGTCAATTGGTGTTGCAATTTGCAGGGACTTGCAAATTGGTCAGGTTTGGGTTTGATTTTGTAAGTTTATTCAAAATCATAGTGAAAACTCTCAAGCGGGATTTGCTTGGGGACTGGATGTACACCGGTTTGGTGGAACCAGTATAAAATCCTTGTGTTTGTGTTTGCAAATTTCTGAGATTGTCATCTTTCTTTGCAATTTATTATCTACTTTGCAATAATTTTAAGAGAACACTATTCACCCCCCTCTAGTGTTCTAGTGTATCTATTTCAGATCCTACAAACGTCAGCGCCAGAACCAAGCTCGCTGTAGGGCTCAAGTCTTAGTCTCGCTAGACGGTTTATGCTATCGACCGAGAGCTGACCAGCCCAAGGTCAACAAGTATGTCGAGGGTCAGGTGGTCGAGGAACGCACCTCATCCCCGTACCCAAGTAGACTCTGAAGACGAACCTTGTTCTCAAAGGGAGGTATGACAAACTAAGCAAGCGGTTCATACCGAGGTTCATCTGGAAAATGAACCTCAAGTTAAGAACTAATCAAGAAGGCGAATGCGCCAAGCCTGTCGTATTAACAAGCCTCATCATAAGCATAGGAATGGTGAAGTTCATTTAGCCGCCTAAGTTCGTCAACCTCTATCATTTAGAGGGTCTCGCTCGGGTAAAGCTAAGTTGACGGAGCCAACTGGGGGTAGTCCCATCATCGACCTTCGTGATTATCTCACACGTAAACGCATCATGAGTTAGATGTAACCTCATTGCTGCTGTGAGAAGCTTATCTTAGTAGTGCTTTCCCAATGCACATGTGGGGAGTCAGTACATAAATCTTTAGTTTGAATGATTAACTGAGCCGTCGACGGTCTCGTCATCCAGAAGAAGGCGGTTTTGTCCCAAGAAATAAGCGCCCAAGAATCGCCACATTGAAGTGACAATTAATATGGTCAGCAAGGGTAAGAGCAAAGCCTCGACTGATTCTTCTGAATCTTCTGATCCTGAGTACTCTCTAGAGTTAGGTGAAATGCTTGTTGATGGACAGGGAGTGTATCGGCACATTCGTACTCATACTGGTGTGGTGATCTTGCTAGATTACCGACGATTGGTAGGCATTATAGATAATGCTGATGAAGAGCCTGAGAACTCAGCCGTTGCAACCTCTTAGCCATCCAACACTGACCAAAGTGAATAAGCAAGTGATCACATGGCTAGAAGTGAAGAGGACATGGTGAGAAAGATGGAAGAGCAAATATCAACCATCCGTCAACAACATAAATCTATTAGACGCTTGGAAGAGCCTGAGAAAGATGGAAGAGCCTGAGAATATCGGCACATTCGTACTCGTACTAGTGTGGTGATCTCGCTAGATTACCGACGATTGGTAGGCATTATAGATGATGCTGATGAAGAGCCTGAGAACTCAGCCGTTGCAACCTCTTAGCCATCCAACACTGACCAAAGTGAATAAGCAAGTGATCACATGGCTAGAAGTGAAGAGGACATGGTGAGAAAGATGGAAGAGCAAATATCAACCATCCGTCAACAACATAAATCTATCAGACGCTTGGAAGCCATAGTAGAGAAACTCCTCGGGGAGAAAGAAAAGAAAAAGAAGAAAGTCCATCCCCAAGCCTCGGAATAAAGGCCTAGGTGACCTTCACATGCCGAGGAAAAGAACATCCGTCAAAATCAAGATGGCAATAACGAAGAAGATGAGGAGGAAAGGATTCTGCATATTCATTCTGAATCATCTGAAGATGAATCCAATCCTCGTACGAAAGTACGAGACCAAAAATTAGATGATTTCCAGAAGCAGCTTGATGCATTGAAGCTCCATGAAAACTTCAAAGACCTGGGGGTAGCTAGACCTTATCCAGCTAAATGGGATACCGTCTCATATCCCCTGAAATTCAAGCCGCTCAATTTGGTGCAATTTGATGGCAAATGTTCACCTACCCAGCACATCTACTATTTTTAGGCACAGACCAGACACATAGTAGGTAATAATCCTATTATGACTAGACTATTCATCAGTACCCTGAAAAGGGTAGCTTTTGAATGGTTTTGCAGACTCGAGCCTGAGTCAATTAAAAGTTGGAGGGATTTGGAGAAGCTCTTCCTAGCTCGGTTCTTTGATGATGACACTGAGGTGTCCATGGCTACACTATTAGCTGAAAAGCAAAAGAAGACAGAGTCTGTCAGCGACTTTGTCAAAAGATTCAGGAATCAATTGTTGCATTCATGCGATCAAGTCTCTGAAGCTATCCTTGTAGAGATGTACCGAAACAATCTTTCTATCAACATATTGTCCAAGATGGGCGCTGTTAAAGCCTGTTCATGGAAAGATTTGGTGTCGTAGGGCGAGCAAGTCGAGAACATGCTCAAGAGAATAGAGGCAGAAGAGCCCCACGAGTCTCATCCTAAAAAGGGAGGGAATAAAGGCAACTTTAACCTTCAAAAGCAGTCAAAAGGGAAATACACATTAGCAGTAGATACCAACCCTTCTTCTAAGTCCTCTACAAAGCAAAAATGTAATTATTCTGATAATCGCTTTCAGAAGAAATATGATTTTAAAGATGAAAACATCGTCCCGATCCTTAAGTCTTTGATAAAGACGAATAAGATCAAGCTCCCCGATTTGAGGCGACCTGAAGAAGTATCGAGGGCAGACGATCCTAACTACTGTATGTACCATAGGATGGTGCATCACCCAACTAAGACATGTTATATCTTGAAAGATAAAATCCAAGCTTTATTAGATGCAAGTATCATGACCCTTCAGGCGGATCAAAGGAAGGTGTCGGCAAACATGGTCTCGTTGTAGTTCGGAGATTTCACAGAAGTTTAAGTTTAGGACGGTGTAAAGCCAATTCCTCAAGCACAGACCAAGATTATGAATCTTGATCCTCATCAGCGGAAAGAGAAGGTAATGGTTCCTTATACCACTCCCGAAGGTGGAGTCATGTGGGTTCATCCCGATCTACTAGTAGATGGGCAATAGACTTTAGTAGACTCGAAGAAGTCCAAATCCAGGCAAAAATCTTGTAACACCGTGTTAGTCATTCCTAATGAGGAAGTTGAAACTACGTCCCTCAACAGTTCAGAAGACGAGCAGCCGACGTTCACTACACAACCTATGCAGACATCAGGGACTGTAAGGATCATGAAGTTTAATACTAGTTAAAATAATTTTCTAGTATTTTAAAATATTTAATTATGATTTTTAAAAGTGTATTTGTATTTTTCTTGAATTTCTATAATTTTCTATGATTTAAAGTCTAAGTTTTATATTTATTTAAATGATATTAAAATTTATAAATTAATTTTATGCGGTAAAAATTTATGAAATTTATCTGTTGCATTATTGATACTGTTACATGTCATTTTGAATAATACGTTGTAATATTTTTATTATTACGTATATTTCATATAATACATTATATTATTAATTATGTATTATTTGTATAATTTGCTGTATTATTTCTACTATTACATATTATCTGCCATATTAGTATAACTGGTACGTTTTACTCAGTATATAATTATCCCATAATTATTTGATTTTAAATATAAATAAATATATTCTAATTATTAATTATTCTCGTTTAATTGTATAATATGGGTATATTTTGACTATTTCGTATCAACTGTTGTATTAGCATAACATGTACGTTTTTGTTTGTAGATAATTATTTCATAATTATTATAATTTTTAAATACCCGTAATTATTTATTTTAATTATTTTAGTTTTAAATACAAACCCTAACTCTCTCTCTCTCTCTATATATATTATTATATTTCTTTTTTGTTTTCTTCTCTCTCTTCTCTTCTTCCCCAACCCGACGCAGCCGCCGCCCTTTTCTTTCACGTTTTTGTTTGTAGATAATTATTTCATAATTATTATAATTTTTAAATACCCGTAATTATTTATTTTAATTATTTTAGTTTTAAATACAAACCCTAACTCTCTCTCTCTCTCTATATATATTATTATATTTCTTTTTTGTTTTCTTCTCTCTCTTCTCTTCTTCCCCAACCCGACGCAGCCGCCGCCCTTTTCTTTC